>NC_138770.1:195143379-195368810 GCF_965119305.1 Pelophylax lessonae
CTTTGAAAATTAGAGAGTCTCTACTTTACATATTCGCCATAATATATTCTTTAATGTATAATGATTCATAAATTAAAATAAATAAGAATTAATCAGGAAGGGTTGTACCACCTTGTAGTGCCATAGTAAATGTTCATAGCTTGGAACTAATGAGCAGAAATCTCACCACCGGAGAGCAGTATACAAAACTGTTAGGGTACCCCAGCATTTGCCAATAACTGAACCACCATACAAACAATATTTTTCTTGCACATGATAGGATGATGGATCAGCAGATCTTCATCTCATTCAATAAGCTCTGGGGAAAATTATTTGTCCTTAGCAAATCAACCCCCATATCGCTATTATCTATATAAATATGCAGTGTTAATAAACATCTGTTCACCAATCTGTGAACTCATAGACAGTTGTGACATGTTTAGAATCCTTTGGATTAATATTTTAATTCATTCATATTTTTTCTCATTGCTATTTAAAGAGGCAGTCCATCCAATGTTCACCATGTTCACTAAACTAAGTGATAATTTCTTTGAATATTAAACTGTTTTTTTTTTTATTTAGTTAAACAATCTAATTGAGTGAACATTGAACGTGTCTTGCCTTCCACTGATGGCAACCTGAAGATTAGCTAAAAAATATGTCTCAACAGCTTTAATTATTTGACTTGTAATAAAGTATGCAAAAAGTGGTCACCGCCTCCACCTATAACTGGTCTTAGTGGTAAGGAGCACTGGAAGGGCGGACGCAGATAAAAAAACGAAGAGATTTCCAGTCACAACTTACCAACCAGCCAGCGACCAACCAAATTGACCTGACTAACAGTATGCGTTAAAAACAGGGGTTTGGTTGCACACATTTGCAAATACATGCGTAAGCTGCAGGCCCCGACAAGGCACCCTGTGATCTGCAGTCCCTAACTCTACAATTTAAAGAGTCTCCACAATGGGAGCACATGCATTCTGATGAGATAGATGGAGGACAGGTGACTGAAGGGAGCCCACCCCTCCTTAAAGGCACAGGGTCACACTGAACACCCAGCACATCGCACAATGGCGGCAAAGGTGTCAGTGCATTGCCTGGCTCAATATAGATATCAATAATGCAAAAAGTGGTCACCACCTCCACCTATAACTGGTCTTAGTGGTAAGGAGCACTGGAAGGGCGGACGCAGATCAAAAAAACAAAGAGATTTACAGTCACAAGTTACCAACAGATTTCCAGTCACAACTTTGTAATAAAGTATGTCTCATGATGTGCAGGCTGCTGGATTCTGGAGAAATCTTCACTGCAGGGTTGCCCTGTCCTCTTCCTGCTGCTAAACTGTCTGTGTGTCGGGGTGTCGTTTTCGGGTTATCCAACAAGGACAGGCCGCCCCTGTCTCCTCCATTAAGAAACGTTCCTTTATTGATCAACATGATCTGTAATTGGAGTAGAGAATCCTGTGACTCCTCAGACTCTCCCCCATTCTCAGATTGTGTTAGAGGCATCGTAATTACTGAGAAAACTCTTCTTAATGGGAGGGGGGGGGGGGAGTTGTCCACAACTGATTATATTTAGAGCAGCTTAGCCTAGAGACCCAAAGCTGCTATTCCCCACAGAATTGGAATTTCAGCAGCAGGAAGAGGACAGGGCAGCTGTACAGTGAAGATTTCTCTGGAATCCAGAGGTTTGCACATTGTGGGGCATACTTCATTGCAGGCAACTAATATAACTAAAACTAGAGAAAAAAAGTTCAGCTTTAATTTTAAATGTTCAAGCACCCTCTTCTAAAGTTTATATTGAACTGCATGTTACATTCCTGACCTCCATGTAAACTGCACTTGAGTAGAACACAAGAGCAGATGACACTCCTGTGTAGGTGTGTAGTCTCCTTCTTGAAGTGAGATTTTATAACACACGCTCAGCTGGAATTTAAAGAACACCTGTAGTGCTTGGATATCGCAATATTTTAATCATGGTGAATGCATTTCAAGAGCAAGCCACTTTCACTGAAGCCTACTGCATATGACTCACCTCTGAGTTTGATGGTTGTTTACATCAACTCCAACCTTGCCCACACATAATAGGCTCCCAGTAATTAATGTCTGAGTTCACTTTTAATAAACAGAGTGACTCTTACTCTACCTTGGCACAGGTATCCTTTAGGTGCAGAAAAGAAGTGCCAACAGTGGATTGTATCACAGAAAAACCCTTCCTGCAGCTGGATATTGGAGACCACAAGCTGAAAATCTTATTTTCGTCTACTAACCCCGTAATGTCACAGACAACAGCAATGCAGGGCAACATATAAAAGCTACCTCTTCCAAAAACAAAATTGTATTGTTGGTTGAACTCCAGCATGAGAAAACAGTTGCTGGCTTAGTGATGCCAGAGCCATCTATCAGCAGATGGCCCTGGCATGCAGGAACAGGTACTTTTCCCAGGGTTTAATGAAGCCATCAAACCTTCTAATTTGAACATCATAACGGATAACTGCAAGGGGTTGGGAGACCTTGATCAGAGGATAGAGATAGCAATGAAAGAGTCTCTAGCTGATGATTTTGCCTTAGAGGAATGTTAAGGATGTGATATATGCTCTAAAGTTGTGTTAAGCCCAATATGTATTGCAGCTTACCAATCTTTAACCACTTGTCCACTGGGGCAATCTTTATTAAAATTTTTCGCACACATGTTAAAACCAGCATTTTTTGCTAGAAATTATTTTAAACCCCCAAAAAATGATGAACTGTATCTGCTGAAAACAGAGACATTGGAGAATAAAACGGTAGTACTTACAATTTATTATATCACACAATATTTGCACAGCTATTTATCAAATGCATATTTTCAAGAAAAAAATACACTAAAATGAATTTTTGTGCTAACACAATACAATACACAATTTTTGGTAAATATAAAAGATAGCATTGCCTTGAGTAAATAGATACCAAACATGTCAAATGTATACATCCCCATCATCCATTTAAATTACACATATCAGAGAGCCTACCTTCTATATGGGCATTGTTTGGGGTAGTACAAGATTTCGTGACCCACCCTTCAAATAATGTCCCGATCCCAAAGAACCCGGTAAGTGCTAAAACATAAATTTACAGATGTATATAAATATACCCAAATTAACAATCCCAGCAGGAACGCACCCACACAACTGAGCCACCAAGGCGTCCTGGGTGTGCTAGGTGATACAAGACATCTCCACAGAAACCCTTAAAGGACCAGCACAAAGCTGAACAGCACAGCAATGATACATAACAAAATATAAATAATTCAATGTTGTTAACAATACTCGATCACATTATAAACACATTTTTTACAGCTTAATAATATTCTATGTACAACATAAGTGAAAGCATTACATATATAATATAAGTATACATCCTCTAGTCTAGACTCTAGTATCAGCAGGGGCAGAGGCACGATCAGCAGGGCACCCATGACACCTAAAACAAAATGATAATAAATCAAAAGAGAACAATACCCCAAAAATTGTAAATAGACAACTTAATGAATATTCAAGGAATGGTTTATAGCTAGTGGCCAGGAGGTGTGGTAGCGGACAATTGATCTCTATTTGCAACAAACATCTATCCCAATTTAATTCTATTTAACTTCATTGCTCTAGAGCTGCCCGAGTCATTTTTATCTGAAAGCCCTTCGTCAGTTCAACAAATAAATAGCAAGCTCATGGCTGCAGGAGCAAATATGAACATGCTTTAGCCCCTTGTATACCACGCCATTTATAAACGTATTCTCAATCTGGGGGAAGGGTAGTATTAGATGTACTAGCAGATTTAGATGAACTTAATAAAAAATTAAAGCTGAATTCTAGATAAATCTTTGTAAGCAGTTAGGGCAAACAGATTTTCTTTCGGTCATTGATGGACACAGCTCCAGAATCTTCTTAACCATTGGGTTATGCAGCCCCCTACAGGAGTAGGACACTAGGCAGGAAAAAGCTTTGCCACACCTATGGGGCAGTCCCAGGGGATATACTCCTACACTCTGCTATAGGCATTCAGTTTTTTTCTGCCTAGTCAGGAGTAAGGACCTGGTTGTTTGCTGGGATCTCTGGTCCTAGCATTATTTCCTTTTTAAAAGGAATTTGTTTCTCCTTTTATTATTTTCTGTTGCTCCCCCTTTAGGCGGTTTGGGGTCGACGTAGGCCTCTCCCTGGGACAGTGGGACCCCTGGGTTCCCCTCCTTCTCCCCAGCCCCTCTAGGGTCACCGTCGGTCTTCCGTACCCCCTCACTCATTTCGGGGTGAGCTTAGTATGTAGCGACCCTACTGGGTCTGCGTCCACGCACTTTGAGATTGTTAGGATGATTCCTTTTCTACTGCAGCCACGCATGAATCGGCGCTGGTGGATGCACTGATTGTATCGGTGCGGGCAACTTTAAAAACTGGAGGATGGAGTGCTGCTGCGTCGGAGGTGCCCGTCCCCTTTAGTACCTGCAGCTCCCCAAAAGTGGCTAAAGGTATCCCCTTTTTCCAACTTCTTTGACAAAATTGTCACGAGTCAGTGACCTAAACACAATATGTCCGTGCCTAAGCATTTCGCTAGAGGGTATCCCTTTAAAAAGTCCCTGTTAAAAAAAAAAAAAATGTGGATAGTTCTACCTGTGGTGGTTTCTCAGGTTTCCAGGCTGAATAACTCCACTCTAATTCCAGTGGAGGAGTCTCCAGCTTTTAAAGACACCTTTGACAGGAGAGCAGAGATTTTGGTCCACCACATTTACTGTGGCCGATTCAGTCCTTAGGCCGGAGTAGGCAAAGCTTTTGCACCAGGATCTGGAGGGGGAACAGCTCCCCCTGACCTTGCAGAGCTGGTGGACCAGTTTGTCCAGGGGTTGCAGTTTGTCTGTGGTGCCTCTCTGGATGCGGCTCCTTTCGTTTCTAGGCTGTCCGTGACAGCAGTGGTCCTTTGGCTCATGATATGGCCGAAATGCTAGTCTGCAGGCCAGTCTTCCAAGAAGGCCTTATCTGTTCTCTCTTTTTTGGGGGATCCCCTGTTTGGATCTTCCTGGATGATATCATTAAGGGTCTTACAGGGGGGGAAGAGTACTCTTCTTCCACAGGCTGCCAGGGGTAAGTAGTCTTGTCGCAGACGTGGGCCCATTTTTTCTTGGGTTATATGCAGCCTCTTCGTTCCTCAGATCTCAGGACAAAGGATCTAAGTCTGTCAGGACCTCCTTCGGAGGTTCCAAGAGGACCTGGTCTGGTAAGCTGAGAGCGGGTTCTTCCAGACCTGCAGACAGGCCCTCTTCTGCCTGAAGGGGCGCCTTCACCCATGTCTGAGGTGGGGGCACGTCTTTTCTTCTTTCTGGACCCATGGACCTCCCTGATTCAAGACAGGTGGGTCTATGAGCTAATCTGTTCCAGCTACAAGATCGAGTTTTGGTCTTATCCTCCAGTGAGGTTCTTTCCTTCCAATCTGCGTTTGTCCCCAGACTGCCTGCGGGGTCTCTTTGGGGCGGTGCAAGATTTTCTACTATCCAAATATCCAAAATAGTTTTCAAAGTTTCTAGTCAAACCTGTTTACAGTTCCCAGGAAGGAAGGCAAGGTTCGTTTAATTCTGGACCTCAAGGCTTTGAACCACTTGAGTGGGTACAGAAGTTACAAATGGAGTCCATTCGTACAGTAGTGGCATTCCCACTTTAAAGGACCCTTACCTTCATATTCCAATATATGTCGGTCATCAGTTTTTCTTCCGTTTTGCCGTGGGTGGGGAGCTTGAGCAATTCATGGCATTACCCCTTGGTCTTGCCTCAGCTCCTCGGGTATTCATGAAAGCGTTGCTGCCCCGGTGTTGGCATTGTAGTGGCAGCGGGAGATTGCGGTACTGGGTACCTGGATGACCTTCTTCTCCGACTGCTCCAAAAGACAACCTGGCAATTACCTTGCGGACTCTGTAGTAGTTTGGTTGGAAATTGAACTTCCAAAATCTTCTTTGGTTCCATCAACCAAATCTATCTGGGTCTGACTCTGAACTCCAAAAGCTGCAGTATGCGAGTCTTCTTTCACGACTTGCATGCGGGCGCTGTGCCTGATGGTGTCTACCTTTGAGGCTGTTCCATTTGCACAGTTCCACTCGAGCCTCTGCAAGGGAGATTCTTGCCAAGTGGGACAAGAATCCACAGTCTCTAGATAATCTGATCCTGTTGAGCCGGGATTTGGGAGGGTCCCTGATATGGTGGCTCTGCTCTCTGGCACTTCGACAGGACAAATCCTTCCCCTGTACTGGATGGTGGTCACCGCAGTTGCCAGCTTGTCTGGGTGGGGAGGCGTTTTGGGCACGGATGTGCTTAAGGGGTCTGGGGGAGTCAAGACTATCGATCAATATACTGGTACTTCGTGCAATAAGATTTGTCTGGCTCATTAGACAAATCGCCTTCAGGGGTGCCAGGTAAGGATTCAGTTGGACAATGCCACGGCCGCCGCGTATATCAATCACCAACAGGGCACAAGAAGTGTCCTGGCGGCTCAGGAGGTAGCCGGAATGCTAAGGTTCAGCTGTGCCTCCGGTTGGGAACTCCTGAGCTGAACCTGAAGGCCTTTCGTCTCAACAGGAAGCTACAGAGAGTTGTGGCAAGGTCTTGGGATCCTCTGGCCGACGTCACAGACGCACTGGTGGCTCCTTGGAGACAGTATCTTCTGATATACGCCTTTCCCCTGCTAAAATTTCTGCCGAGTCTCCAACGAAGGATCGAGGCAGAAGGGATCCAGTCATCTTAGTGGATCCTGACTGGACTCGCCGGTCTTGGTACGCCAATCTGGAACAGGAGCCACCTATGCCCCTTGGAGACTTCCTCTCAGAGAAGATCTATTGGCCCAAGGGCCAATCTTCTATCATGCTTTACAGGATTGACTGTTGAAAGCCAGGTGTTGAAGGATAAGGGGTCGTCTGAATTGGTGATTCCCATGTTGTAAAAGGCTAGAAAATCTACCTCTAGGAAGACTTACCATCGCGCTTGGAAGACGTACATTGTGTTGTGTGAGGCTCTTGGGATTCATCCCCGTTCCCTTTCAGTGGCTCGAATTTTGGCAGCGCCTGGCCTTGGGTACCATCAAGGGCCAGGTTTTCAGCCTTGGCGGTCTTCTTTTACCGTCCTTTGGCTACGCATTCTTTGGTTCACACCTTTATTTAGGGGGTTCACCACTTGTCTCCCCCAGTATGGTCTCTGTTGCCTTTGTGGGATCTCAATGTGGTGTTGTCGGTTATCCAGTAACTGCCTTTCGAAAAGCTTCCTCTGCTTACATTGTCCCAGAAGGTAGCCTTCTTGGTGGCTATTACTTCTGCATGCAGGGTGTTGGAGCTGGGGGCGTTGTCTTGTCGTTCACCTTACCTGGTGGTTCACAGAGATAAAGTGGTGCTTTACCCTTGTCAGTCAGTCCTTCCTAAGGTTGTTTCTGGTTTCCATCTGAATGAAGACATTTTGTGTTGCCTTTCCTGTGTCCTAAGCCTAAACATCCTAAGGAGATTGTCTTGAACTCTCTGGATATGGGTCAGCGATCAGGGTGTACCTTTGCGGCAACCGAGTCATTTAGGAAATCAGCCTTACTATTTTTCCTTACAGATGGACCTCGCAAAGGGTTGGTCGCGTCTCCCACGACTATTTCCAGATGGACAAGACAGACCGTGGTGCAGGCCTATTCAATCAAGGGTCAGGTTCCTCCATTCCCTGTTAAGGCGGTTTCTACGTGGTCGCTTAGTTCCTCTTGGGCCTTCCGCCTTCATGCGTCAGTGATACAGGTTTGCAAGGCAGCCACCTGGTCACCTGTGTACATTTTCACAAAATGTTATAATGTGGATGTACTGGCATCTATGGGGGCTGTTTTTTGGCCACAAGGTTTTGCAGGGGACCTGGTCCTCTTTGAGGGTGTATTGTTTTTTGGTGAGCTCCAGTTGTTCCTGGTTGAGCTCCATGTTACCTGGTTGGCTAGGTTTAGCCTTTTCTGCTGTGTTTTTCCCACCCCTCATGTTTAACACTGCTTTGGGACATCCCAATGGTTAAGAAGATCCTGGAGCTGTGTCTGTCAATGAACGAAAGAGAAAATTGGATTTTTGTCTTACCGTAAAATCCTTTTGTTCGTTGACGGACACAGCACCCACGCCTCTATTGAGTTGGGTTTTACTTTTCTTCTGACACTGCTTGCAACAAAACTGAATGCCTATAGGAGAGTGTGGGAGTATATACCCTGAGACTGCCCCATAGGCGTGGTAAAGCTTTTTCCTGCCTAGTGTCCTACTCCTGTAGGGAGCAACATAACCCAATGGTTAAGAAGATTCTGGAGCTGTGTCCTTTAATGAACATCAGAGAAAAGGATTTTACAGTAAGACAAAAATCCAATTTTTTCCTTTTGGGATAAAGGTTTTACATAGATAAACGAATAAAAGCTGACCATTGTATGCACCCCTGTCAGTGTTAAAGGGTAGGTCTCCTTCCTTTAACTGCTACTTTTGCTGGACAGCTTTGCATATTAAAGTAAGCTGAAAAATTACAGACTAAAGCCCCGTACACACGTACCGATTGTCGGCCGTAAATATTCGGAAAGTTAACCATCACATGACATCACTTCTGCAGTCAGCTGTTGTTGGCCGACAAAATTCATGTGCAATCTTTTGCAGTTTTCAGCAGACACGACAGCCCTGGACAAAAGACGGCCGATCGTTCGGCCGACGATCGGTACGTGTGTACGAGGCTTTACTTTCCGGATCACCAGGTGAAAATAAAGGGAAGAAAAGCCTAATCAAGAAATCAAATGCAGCCACCACATCTAAGTATTGGTAACCTGCAATATAAAGCCATATGTTTTCAAGTTTAATACCGCTTTGCCACATTGACAGTCCCCCAACAATGACATTTCTCTTAGGGTTGACTTGGAACCAACGTCTTTTGGTTTTATGTTTTTCATTTGTCATCTTGTATTGACTTGTTGTGAACTCATTGTTTACTCTCTCCTGTGTGCTGCTTTGATGATTATGCAGCCCTTCCTCGAAATATTCTCTAACCTATTCATGTCCTTTAGGTGGTAGGGTCTTCAGAACTGAACACAGTGTTAAAGGTGAGATTTCACCAGCGCTCTTCAGTGATGTTACCTATACTTTCCTTCTGCTGCTTAGCTCTCTCACTATATAAACTAGTCTATTATATCATCTAGCTGCACTGGTGTATGTTACAAATTTCTATTTGTATACTGTCACATAGTGATAACAATGCAGTAACAAATATAATGGGGTTAACTGTGCTATGGATAAATGGTACTGCAGATTTCCTCAAATGGGAAAGATTAGTATGGTTTCTTCTGTACCACAGTGCAGATGCTCATGTCTATAAACTAACTAGAGTGCACCACAGCTGTAGAAGTTAGATCACAAGCTTATAACACATTCTTTTGCTTTTTATGTGCAGAGTAACCACATTTTTCCATTTTTTCTGCAGGAGAATTGTGGCATGTCTGTCTGCAATGGGAAAATCTTCATACTCGGTGGGAGAGGTGAGAATGGAGAAGCAACGGACACCATCCTGTGCTATGATCCAGCGACAAGCATCATTACTGGAGTGGCAGCCATGCCCCGACCTGTCTCTTACCATGGCTGTGTAACAATTCATAGATACAATGAAAAAGCCTTCAAAATGTGAACTTACAGAGGAAGAAGGGAGGAAGGGGCTAGTAAATTACCCTGCATTGAGTAAGACTTTGCAATCTGAAAACTGGCCCCATTGTACAGTATAAGGAATCTACCAGTCAAATTGTTTGCAGTCATACTAAGAAATCCAAACATGCAGAAAAGAAAACAGGGATATATTTGTTCAGAGTTTCTCTGTTCTATTGTCACACATATGCCAATGGTTCTGGGTTTCGGCTAGTTCTAGACTGGCAATTTAAAATTGGCCCAATTATTCTGAGAATGTGTTACTTGTTGAGGGCTATTAAGCCTCAGTTCACACGGAATTTGTAACGGTTTACTGCGGTGCTGCATACACACTGGCTTCCAATATTGTGCCAATACATGAAATCTATGCTTCTCATATACCAATTGTGGGATTCTACGAGTTGTATAACTGGCTGCCTTTGAATGCTTGTCTAGCACTGGGTGTGATTGTGGTGCATCTGGTTGTGTATTAGGCAAACATACGTTTGGATGGCACAGAAGGCAATTTAATCAGCTACATTTCAATCCAGGACTGTTGGCAAATGTGACACTGTCACCCAACTACAAAAATAAGGGAAGACTCGTTGAGCTGCCTATGTGATGTTAAGGCCTAATTCACACAGGTGCACAACGATAACTGCTTCTGATAGAGGAGCAGCTTGATAGTAGTGTGTGTGTACGGTGTGTGCAGAATGGCTCCTCATTATTACTGTACTACTGCAAAGGTGGACATACTTCTGTGCAGATTGTATCAACCTTGGTGTGCTGCAGTGTAGACCTAAACTGCATGTACATGGTACCTCTGTTTATCATATAGGTGAATGAGGGCTGCTGTCCATGTGTTAACAGGTAAAGCACTGGTTACCAAGCAGCATCAGGTATGGCTACGTGCCTGCATAGATGAGACCTCCAACAAATGGAAAAACTCCAGTGCATGCATGATCAGAACAAGAAATACTTTGCTTTGAAATAAAGATGCAAACATATTGTGGTAGATTTCTTTTGAACCTCTGTAAATAGTAAACATTTCTGCATTTTTTTAATTTCTGGAAATCTCCAAAATACTTTTTTCATAGCCAATGGCTATTATTTAAGTCAGCAACAAGGACTGTAATATTTGTAAAATACTTTTCTGAGCATTCTTACATATGTATAACTGTCTTTTTCTGTTGGGTATGAATTCTCTTTTTATTTAATATTTTGGAGTGCATGAGAGCAGACTGTGACTTCAGATGATTGGAGATTTTTGGAGGGTGTATATGTATTTAACCTTACCCGCATGCAGAATTTCCTCTGGGATAAAGCATATTTTTGCACAAGTAAATGTTGCAGATGCAGTAATGCACAAATTTCACGGAGCCTTATCAAAGATCACCCTTGGATATCCCTGAAATTGCAGTTTATTTTTATGTGTGTGCATGCTCTGTGAGTTGAAGAAGAGCCTAGCTTAAAGAAGGGGTATCTGCTTTTAGCCCATCAGTGAAGAGGACCTACCATCAAGCATGTTAGTAATGTTCTCAAACAACTCACATCCCAGACACCGGAAAAACTAGGAAGACAGTTAACCTCTTGCTTTATAAAAAAATGAAATAGCTTTAACTTTACTACAGACTTCTAAAAAAAAAGCTCAATAGAATGTGTACAAGTTTTAAAAAAAGTATATGACTTCAGGAGAAACATGTTTGTGAAATGCTATACATTTTTATTGTCTCTTTGGTAATATATGGTCATTGGGCTTATAAAGGATGGCCTAAAGTGTTATCATTGCCTAACCACCACCTGTCTCCTAAGGCAGCCATTTTTAAAAGGTATCGTTGTGCCTATCCTCTCTGTATTTTCATATGTGTCTCTGTTTTTTGTTTTTTTTTTATTATTATTATGTGTGGAAAACACAAACTCTTTACATATACTGTCTGTTGGCAAAGTGATCAAAACAAGGAAAAACTTACCATGAAACTAAAAAAATGTTTTGGGAACTTAAGGCTCCACGCACACTAGCATTTTTCATAAGCTCAAAAAAAAGCTAGAAAAAAAATGCTGGATGAAAAATGCTGATAATAGCATTTTTGTGCCCTCTTCTATTAGCATTTTAATAGCTTTCAGAAGCATTTAGGAGCATTAGCATTTTATTAGCGTTTTTGCACTACATGAAGAAAAAAAAAAAACTGTGAGCATTTAGAAGCAGTTAGGAACATTTAGGAGCATTCAGCTTTTTTTTTTCTGCTGGAAAAACGCTTCAAGAAACTCTACAAAAACAATTTTTTCTTTTCCTGCTCCTAGAAGCTGAAGCTCAAAAAATGCTAAAAGCTTAAAGTAGTGTGCATGGACACATAAGCTAACACTATTTAGATTCTGGGAGCAGAAAAAAATGCTAATAACAGCTTCTAGGAGCTTAAAAAAAGGCTAGTGTGCATTAGGTTCTCTAGAGTCAAAGTTTATGTTCTTTAGTACTACACTTAAGCCCCGTACACACGCAACTAATTTCCGCCGGCCGGTCGTCTGTCTTTTGTCCAGACTGGTGTCTGTTGGTTGGAATGTGCTCTAGACTGCACACAAATTTTCCCGCACGGCTGAATTCTACTTCAGAAGTGATGTCATGTGTTGGATTGCTTTGTATGTGTTCTTTCATCTCTGAGCATGCCCAGTCTTGCTCATAAGATTTTTCCCCATCGAAATCTGTACTAATGAGATGAAAATCGGACGTGTTTTGATGTTCGACAAAAATTATATAGCCTGCACACCAGGATTTTTTCGGCCGAAAAGTTGGAGTCGGTTGTCGGAAGCACCATACTAACAAGCCGAAAATCGGCAGATCAGTCGTTGGACGAAAATTCCCGGCCGAATTATGACTCGTGTGTACGGGCCTTTAGTCTTTGTGCTCTACTGAGCAGGCAAGGTTCTGTATACAGTGTTTTTTTAGTGTATGTAAATGAATGAATAGTGCTCATAATAGTCCAATAGACCAATCTCGGGTCTATTACTGCAGAGCAGCATCAGAATGTATATGTAGTTATAGGTACATATACATAGGTATAGATAAAGGTGTTTATAATATGATTCTCATCAATTCCTAATAAAAGTAAAGTTAAGAAATATTTTATCTACTATTATTTAGCAAAATTTCATGATAATAAAACTGCTTCATTCTCTTGCTTGACAGTAAGTTTATTGTAGAAAAAAAGATATACACAGGTAAACAGACGTCAACGACAGGACTCTTGAGTGCTTATTCAGGACAATACACATCCAGTTTCGGCTGATTATTTTACATTCAGCATCCCTTTTTAACATGCCACTGCTGTCACCATCCTAGCAGATGATTAAAATATGTATATCAAGAGTTAAATAAAAACCAGATACAAGTTATAAATGAAAAATGTTTCAGATAGGAGGGAGGGGCAGTAAAAACGCCAAAGCTGAAAAAAAAAACTGCCAAAGCTGGTTGAGCTCCCATTTTACCTCCCCTGGCCACCCAGCCAAGCTGTCACAACACAGCCATACAGGGCTGTACACATGCTGCAGAATTTTTAGCTCAGGATGCAATGTTTTACAGGAGGTACAGCCTGTGACAAACTCCTCTATTGTGTTTAATGGGGACACACCACAACCACAAGCCGAACATTCGACTTGCAGTTGCGGCGTCAGGAGGCGGCAGTACTGCCTCCTGAACACCTTTTAGCTACTGCTCTACCACTGTGTGAAAAGCAATTCATTCCAGAAAGAAATGCAGCATATCTAAAAGAGCCCTAACATTTCATATCTTCAATTGTACACCATTGAAATTACAAACATTAAAACAAAATCACAAATTATTGACTAACCTCTTGGATTCTAAGACCTTGTGCACACTGGGCATACAAACTTGCAGTTTATACAGGCTTTTGTTATTGTGTTTTTCTTCAGCCTGTATAAGCAGCTCTATGTTAGCCTATACTATATGTCCATGCACATTTGGGCATTTACAGGTATGTTTTTGGAGGAGTGTTTTTCAGGCTGGAAAGAAAAAACCCATCACAAGTGCATTTTTGCAAGGAGCTTTCGGGCAGAAAAGCACTTGCTGTGCATAAATGAGACGTTTAGGAGTGTTCAACATTTTGAAGTGTACATTGATTAGGCTGAAAAATAAGCAGATGGGAATGTTTAGTAAAAAAAGCTTATAAAAGCAAATGCCCATAGAAAACATGTAATCTTGTGTAGTATGAGCCACTATGAGCATTTTTATGCTGCTATTTCTGCCAGAGGTTCTGCCTCTGGCAGTAACCTCTTAGGCCTCTTACACATGATATACTCCTGTTTGAGCATCTACTATTTCCAGACATTTTTTTTTTATGTATTTGCACGTATTTGCGCGTATTCGTGCGTATTTGCGTGCATTGAGGCTTAAATTACTGACCAAAAATGCAGATTTTTCTATTTTGTTCTTACTGAAGAATGCACAGCGCTTGTTTACGCGCCTGTGTGCACAGGCACATTACAATTAATGGGCTGTATTTTAGTTCAGAAAAAAAAAGCTGTACTAAGCTTTTTCAAGCTGCGAGATGCTTAAACAGGAGTATCATGTGCAAGAGGCCCTAGTGTGCATGGACCCTTCAGCCGCTTATGGCTCGTTTCCACTGAGCGTTATGGTTCGGTTCGGTACGGTATGCAATTTTTGCCGTTTCCATTTGGAATAGTACCCTAATTCCGAACTGTACCGTACCACTTGTTTGGGACCCTTTCGTTTGGGGTACCAAGCACATTAGTACCGTACCAACAGGGTGGAGCTACACTCTGTAGAACTTTGATTGGTTGACAGAGAATCGTCCATCACAGCTTTCCGGCTACACCACGCCTATCATGAAAGGGTACTATTGGCAGTGGAAACGCAAGGTGTACCGTTCCGAACCGTACCGTACTGAACCGTACCGTACCACTCAGTGGAAACGAGGCGTTAGTGTGCATGGACCCTAACAACACATATAATACAGTAGTGATAAACAGGACAAATAGCAAGATCTTTATAGATACACAGAGCCCTCTAGTGGCTGAATTTAATAGCTATACAGTATATATGATTCATGTTTAACAATGCATCTATTACCATGTTGGATTATGTGGCTGATTTAAATACACCAAAGTATAATTTTTAGCAGCAAAGTCTTTGTTTTTAATATTATTAGCTAGCCTTTTTGCCCAGAAGTTGCAATTTTAATTTTACAGTTTTGTCACCATCTATTTAACCACATCATTGACAGTACATATTTTGGTTATGATTTGTCCTTTAGTATACTTGATATATTTGTTAGTTTGATAAATATTTTTATTCTTTTTATGGCGTGTCTACATTTAATGCTAAAAGTGACATCTGTAAACCTATAGAGAAATAAGTCCTTATACATAAGTGAAAACATTTTAATCTGAAGAATGACTATATGTTTTTTTTAAAACAATACTTTATCTTTGTTTTGGTATGTATGTATATATATATATATATATATATATACATATACATAATACATATACATATAGTGTTACTCAGAATTACTCTTCTAAATTTACCAAGATCTATCTTTACCATTAGGCCTTATCCAGTGTCATTATATTTTGATATATATCTAATTTCAACCAACATTACCTGAGTTTTGTGTTCTTACTGTGAACAAAAATGGCATACCAAAGGCCCAGATAAAAGTTGCATGCAAAGTGTGTCTAGGTATTTGCTAGCAGCTGATTTGTGTAATATCATAAAACAATTCATAAATAAACAATTTTTGCATTTTCTGTACGACAAAAACAAGTTTCCTCCTCTGAAGTGTGCCCTATCTTTGGCTGCTGCTGCATTCTGTGATTAGAGGAGGGAGAACATCATTCACAGAATGCCTTGCATTCATTTTAAACAATGCACAGCTTTTACAAATAAAATAAAAAATTGGGTAGTGCTAAGTGAGCGATCTCCTCTTATATCTGTATTATAGCCATAACTACAAGTCTCAGCACTAGACTGTCAATACCACCAGGGAAGTGTTGCCTAAATACAAATAAAAGTTATAAGAAAAGCTGCAGCATCCAGATATGGGGCATGCATCATTGGAGAAAATGTATTTTTACTGTGCAAATATACAAAATTTATTTTTGGCCATACTTCAGGTTTAAACAATAGTGATTTTTCACCTGGAAATAACATAGCAGCATTGATATTGTGACTTACTCTAGCTATAAGGAAGTTTTTTTTGCCATAATCTAATTGTTTCCTGAAGTTCACATATTTACATTTTGCACTAGATTTCATCATTTTGCTGCCAGTTCCATTAGGGTAAACAGTTTCTTATAAACCCATATTCTGACAAATCTACAACATTTGAAATTATATGTTGTATTAAGGGGGATGGGTATAGCACATCAGCACAGTTATATTCTTATAAAATTATATTATTTTTGCGCATAAAAACCATAATAGAAACTGTATTCTGTAATATTAAGTTGAACAATAGCAATTACTGCTAGATGTGAATTGTTTCAGGGTCCTTCATCTTTAGTGTAAAATTTCAGCTCATTTTGGCATGGCAGCCTATTGTCATGTACAATTTGCCTGCGGTTGAGATGTGAGAGTAAATGCAAATACTGAACTAGAACTAAAGGCAAACTTTTTTTTTTTTTTTCATTTTGGATAGAGTTAGAGAGTGTATATATAACCCCTGTCAGTATTTTTTTTTTTTTTTGCATCTATATTTCCATTGGGAAATGTCCTTTCACTGCCTGTTCCATAACCGAAACAGAAAGTTAGAGGAAATCCCTACAAAGTGAGGGAATTCCTAGTTGTCCTCAGGGTCACCAGAACTAGTGTCCCCATTGGAAGATTTCCCATCTATTACTTGTTCTGATGACTACTCAAAATTTGTGATTTTGTTTCACTTTCACCGTTAGTAATAACAGTAGTCAGGACAAATAGAGAGGGTAAATCTCCCTAAAGCCTATTTCACACCGGCTTCAGCTTGTATAAGAGCAGTGTGAAATGCAGGCTATGACAAAGCATTTGCAGAGCTTTCAGCAAGCTTTGTTGAAGCTTTTAAAGTACCATTCAACTTCAGTTTGTAAATGTTGAACACAGATCATAATGGGAGTGTTGATTGCCCCTTTAGCAAGCTGCTAACAGGCTTCAACAGGCTTTCAACAAGCTTCAAGAAGTACTAAAGCCTGCTAGCAGCTTGTTTAAAGTGGCAGTCAGCACTCTCATTAAAATGGATGTTCAATATTTACAAACTGCAGCTGAATTGTACTTTAAAGCATTTGTTACCCTAAAAAAATTGATCCCATTCCCTTTAAGCATGTTAAGCAGCACAGTGCTTGTGCTGTGTAATCTGGCCCCCTGTATCACCCAAAATACCTGGCTGGTTCTGCCCTCCCCCCTGTAAACTGACCACGGTTTATCATGGCTGCTGAGCCCTGACACGGTGGTCAGTTTACGTGCCTCCATCATCTGCAGCTCTCCTCTGTCCTCTCCCCCCTTACCTCCATGCCTGTCTGCTCCGGACAGTGCTGCTCTACTCCCTGCCCCTTCCCAACCTGCTGCTATCATCATTGTAATAATTTCAAACAATCCCTTGTGTTTAAATAACGACATGTGCCCATGTGTATGTGTTTTTCTTTTTAAATATGACAATTTCTACCTTATTTCACAGCACTTACATGACTGCTTGGCTCTCTCCTCCTCTTCTCCCTGACTGATGTCAATGGGAGTTCTCGGCCCCTCCCACTGTAGTTGTCAGCCTGGGAGAGGAGAGAGCCGAGCAGTCAGGTGAGCGCCAGGAGGCACTGTGAAATAGGGTAGAAATCGTCATATTTTTATAAAACACATACACTTGGGCACATATTGTTATTAAACACAGAGGACTGTATGTTCATAAACAAGTGGCTTTACAACCACTTAAAAAGCTTCAACAATGTTGCTGAAAGCTCTGCAAATGCTAAAGCTCATGTGAAACTGGTCTAACGGGCATAGACAGCAATAAAAACCTGACAGATGTTCTAATCCAAAGCGGAAAAATAAAGTTTTCCATTAGGTTTTACTTGAAATACTATTATGGATTTGTCCTGCATAAACACACATATCCTAAAGAAGAACCCTATTTTACTTAACATGTAGCATGTTTTAAAGATGTAAACTATTGAAATCACTAACCATAACTAAAAGCACTTTTGCCAACTTTTTTCAAATGGAAGACCAGATAATATGTAGTCTTGTGCCTAAAGGCCCGTACACACGTACCGATTGTCGGCCGTAAATATTTGGCCAACGTCCGATCGGCCGATTGTCGGCTTGTTAGTATGATGCTTCCGACAACCGACTGCGACTTTTCGGCCGAACAAAATCTGGTGTGCAGGCTTTAAAATTTTTGTTGGCCAACAAAGAACGGCCAATTGTTCGTCAGTCAGTACAGATTTCGGCCGACAAAAATGCGATGATCAAGACTGGGCATGCTCAGTGAAGAAAAAACACACGAAAAGTAGACCAGAACATGACATCACTTCTGCAGTTGGTTGTTGTTGGCCGACAAAATTCGTGTGCAGTCTTGAGCACTTTTCAACCAACAAAACAGCACTGGACAAAAGACGGCCGATCGTTCGGCCGACAATCGGTACGTGTGTACGGGGCTTTACACCACTATGTTCCATTACTGTCTCCATGCATGATATTATGCTTATTGGGAGCACAGCCCAAGAAGAAGCTCCATTTGCTCTAGGGGAAAACATTTTTTCACTGTTCCAGAGCAGCTCAAATAAACTAATAAAGAAGGGTGGCTTTGACCACCTTTAGCCAACATTAAAGTGAACCTCCAGTTTTATACGGTAAATTTTGGGTTGTTTTACTTTTTTAAACTGATAAGTGTTGCTGCATGGGTTAAAATAACCTGTGCTATTAGCACTTAGAAGAACCAGTCCCTTGCTCTCTCAAACAAAGCAGTGACCTGGCTCTTCAGCAGTCCAACACCATAACCCCATCCCACCCTGAGCACTTCTTCAAACAAGGGTGCTGCCTGCATTACAATAATAAACAGCAAGGGTTCAGCTGGCTGCAGATTGAAGTATACAGATCATTTCAATAAAATTAAATGGCTACATGGCTTCTGCAATAAGTATATATTTCCCTTTTTTTTTTTGCGTTGTATTTTTTTACATAACCAAAAAGGATGGGTTTTGTGGACTGTGGCCCAAATAGAATGCATTGAAAGAAAGCTATATTATAGCACAGAACATCTCCCTCAAAATGCACAGGTGTCTGCAGCTGAGGGTAGGCCATATGGCAACATACACAATGTAGCATAGTAACTAATGGATGTCTAAGTGCCGGTTCACACTGATCCGACTTGGACCGCGACTTGTCAGCCTGACAAGTTGCGGTCCGTCGTGCTCCCATTGTTCGGTACAGGAACCGTTCTAATAGGCGCGACACAAGTCGCTCCGACTTAGAAAAAAGGTCCTGTACTACTTTGGGGCGACTTGCATAGACATTCATTTTATGAAGTCCGTGCAAGTCGCGCCGAAGTCGCAGTGCACGCGACTTCACAGGTCGCCCCCGAAGTCGTGCCGCTGCAGTGGGAACCGGCACTTAAACAACCTATGCTGTTTCATGTTACTTTAGTTACATCTAGAACTCAGCTTGAAAATGTCAAGGATGAAATGCTTTGAATATACATAAACAGTTCTTTTACTTTTGTACCCAATGTGCTGGAAAATATATGGGTTTAATGCCTATTATTTGAGGTGTTTCTCACACTTTTAGATCAGTTGTGTACAGATGCTGCAGATGTTCTTATCCTAATACTCAATTTAAGAGTGTTTTAGTGAGTATTCAGAAAATAAACAAGAAAAGCGAGTTTTTATACATCTTGTTTTTAGGGCAATGCCAATTTGACCATATTTTTAGATTGTTATCCTTTAGAGAAAGTCATCCTATTTTCTAAGATAAAGGCCACCACCTTCCAAAGCCTTATATCACACATGTACTTATGATCTATCTGGTCTGTGTCTCATCTACTTGGAACCTGTACCAAAACTCAACTTGTATTTGTTTGGTTTACCTCAGCGTGGTTAATCACAGTGCCTACATTTCATGGCATGTCCTGTTGCTCATCTTCCTTATTATGTCCCCAACATGCTTACTGATATTATTGACATGTAACTCCCTCTGCCAGTAAACAGTTGACAATCTTAAAGCATCCAATCCCTCCTATTGAATACTACTGGAATTCCATAGCAGTAAATAAAATGGTTCCTCTTGTCCACGTGGGTTCCTTTGCAGTCACACAGGTCGATTTTTGTTCTGCTATGATCCCACTTCCTGTTAGAGCAGGGGTCTCCAAACTTTCTAAGCAAGGGGCCAGTTTACTGTCCTTTAGGCTTTAGTGGGGCTGGACTGTGGCCAGTAGGAGTAGAAACTGCTCCGGAACCAGTGTCCCATCATTGATTTTATTGGGAGGAATAGTGCCCCATTATTGGTGTCAGTGATAGTAGTAATGATGCCCTATCATTGGTGTCAGTTGGTGGAATTGTGTCCCAAGGGCCAGATAATGACAAGCAAAGGGAAACATCTGGCCCCCGGGCAGTGTTGCCAACTGTCAGTATTTTTACTGGTAGCCAGTAAAAAATGGGGACTTTCCTCCTGCCAGTAAATACCAGTGAAAGGATAAGGCTGCCAGTAAAAAATATGGCTGTGACGCTTGGGTCGGGACTGCGCATGCGCTGTTCCAGTCTGGAGCTGGCTGAGACCATCTAAGTCCCTGCTACAGTATGTTCAGGAAGCACTAGCAGGGGGAAGGTCTGGCAGAGGCGGTGCCTGAGCATGTCTTGTGATGTCATGGTGCAAGGGAGGCGAGCTGAGTGGCCGGATCTGCAGGATGAGAGCAAGGCAAGCCAGGAGCTGTTTGGACTGGATTGGACTAAAGGGATCACCTGGTGTGGAGAGAGACTGTAACTGTGACTCAGGAAGGGATGTGTCATCATCATCTGTGCTGCTGCACACTGCTTTAGTCAATTTCATGTGTGTGTGCACCTTCCCATTGTAATTTCATGCCCTTCTGTCCTGTCTCTAAGCTACTTACTTACTAAAATTGTAATTTTGTAACTTTTGGAAATGCCAGTAAAAACATGGCTGTGCCAGTAAATTTTGGGTGTTGTGTCAGTAAATTTAAATCTGGTTGGCAACACTGACCCCGGGCCACAGTTTGGAACCACTGTGTTAGAGATTAGATAAATTCTCCATGGCCCTACTGTATATAGGTATGTAGCCATTTCAGGACTATGGACTATGGGATTTATAGTGAGCATAGAACAGTGCATATGACCACAACTAATGAGCACTGCCTGTTCTAAACAAATGGACGTGAGGGGGTAAACACAGTAAAAAAAAAAAAGGATTTTACAAAAAAATAGATACTGCGCTATAATGTAGTATGGTTTATTTAAAAAAAAAAATAAATAAGTGTATTGTTTAGAATCACTTTAATGGAGCTAAAATGCTATTCATTATAATGCACCTTAGAGCATGGGTCTGTTGAGAACAAAGGAGTATCGAAATGTAGATTACAGCAATTCTTTGTGTTGAAAAGTGTGTGGTGTGTATGGACAAGTATAACCTTCATCTGGTTATTTATCTAATCAGGAAGAAGGATTTCTCATGCCTATAGAAAAAGCAAAGGGTTGTTTTGTATGCATGGTGTCTATTATGTACACAATATATTTTATACTGTAAAAGAAGTCTGCATCACTAAAGGGAATAGAGTGATAACTGCCGATCGCCTTCCATATTCTGTTATTGGAAATCTGTCCACCAGGTGATTGCCCTTTCTGACTGTCAACACAATATACGAAACTCTGAAATGTATTAGGATGGATGTGGTACCTGGTAAGGAGATTGCCACGCTACAGAATTATGAGTCTGTGTGTTTTTATATTACTGTACAATGACGTGATGCTTACAAATTGCCTCCTTATTTCTTTGAGTAGATTTGAATGGTTTATATTGTATTTCTGAGATTTTACTGCAAATGTATCATGACTGTTTTACCATTATTATTGATATGTGATCTAAATAAAGAGATGTCCTCAAGCTGAAGAGATCCACTATTTTGTAAACCAGACCAAGTACAACTAGTCTGAAAGAAAGGAAAATGTAAACTTTTAACAGTACTTATCATTTCTTTTTGTTTATCTATCCATGGAAGCATACAAATGAGGGTAATGATTACCATATGTATGCTGCCATGTAGGCACCAGGAAAAAGTGTGTTATCTGCAGCAGTGTTCATTTCGTCGACTAAAATGTTTTAACACAATTTTAGTCGACTAAAATACGACTAAAACTAAAACAATTCAGATGACTAAAATACGACTAAAACTAAAATGGCATTTTAGTCATAAGACTAAAATACGACTAAAACTAAAATGCATTTTAGTCATAAGACGATAACTAAAACTAAATTGAAACAAAATTAACACTCCTCTGCTGGCTATTTCTAAATCGGCAACACAATTCCATCCAGAGTATGTAATAATAGCACATTAAAGTTTAAACATGTATTGTACCACCGCATAAACATAAGGAAGGGGCATCTACTAAGCTGCTGAAAACTAAAAAATAAAAAAAAAAAGGCTTTTCTTATATTTTTCCCTAATATTTAATGTTGGTAATATATTCAGGTAATATGTGCGATGACATTACAGCCAATTGAGCCCCGGTTCACACTTATGCGAGTGCGGGAAGGCTGCGAATCCGCAGCCTGTTCCCGCATCGCACACGCACCCCCGGCAGTTCACACTGCCATATGCGATACGCTGGGGGTGTCAATGTAATCTTAACGACACCCCCAGTTTGATCGCATATCGCAGTGCGATCGTGCAGTTCGCACAGGATCGGATCGCACAAGTGTGAACCGCTGTGCGATCCGATCCTGATGCGGCTTCCAAAAAGGGTCCCTGTGCGTGTTTGCTGCGGCTGCGGTGCGAATTTAGCCATACAAAGTACAGTAAACCCCCCTCCATTGCGGGGGTTACGTTCCGGACCCAGCCGCGAAAAGTGAAATTCTGCGAAATTGAAAAACCCTATTAAAATGCATTGTAGGCATGTTTATTTTACTGTCACTGTACGTGTAAAAGCATTTTAAGGTCTTTAAACACACTTTTAAAACAATAGAAACTCATTTAAACACATAAAAGATACTAAGAGACATAGCAAGAGCTATGGAAAACACAAAAATATTTCATTTTTAATGATTTATATAGTAAAATAACATTACAAAAAAAAACGCGAATTACCGGGACCGCAAAAACTGAACCGCGATGGAGCGGGGGATTACTGTATATGGCTAAACTCGCACCGCGCAGCCGATCGCATGTAATGAAGGAGCAGTGCGCTCCGACATTACATGCGAACCCGGCACTCGTACAAGTGTGAACCGGGGCTGAGTGTACAGTTTTTTGGGTTTTTTTGTATTTTAAAGTTGCACTTCGGTTAGTGAAACTTGGTTTTATTTATAAAGATGTTCTATATGACGATGGCTAAATCTGTGTCTGTAGTGCGTGTTCAAACCTTATAATAACATATTATTAGATTTTTACTCCAGGAGTATCCAATTCATTTGGAAATGCTAGAGAAATGTTTAAAAAATGCATTACAATTAACCTAAACCTATTCGATTTGTAGTTGACTAAAATGTATGAGATTTTAGTAGACTAAAATGTACTGGAGATTTTAGTAGACTAAAATGTACTGGAGATTTTAGTAGACTAAAATATAACTAAAACTAAAACAATTCAGATGACTAAAATACGACTAAAACTAAAATCGCATTTCAGTCAAAAGACTAAAATACGACTAAAACTAAAATGGCATTTTAGTCAAAAGACTATAACTAAAACTAAATCGAAATTTGCTGCCAAAATTAACACTGATCTGCAGTAACCAATCAAATTTCAACTGTCACTTCTCTAGTAACTTTAGTCTCTTTAGAAATTTGAATTTAGTGGCGCTGTACCTTAACAACACTTCTCTAGTAACAGTTGCTATGAGCAACTTTAAGACAGGTTGACTTAAAATGGTTGTAAACCCTTACATATATCCCGTGTAGGGACTATCCATAGGTGATGCATATAAAATGAAACAAATCTTTCTACATTAGTTGTATCTGTCTATCTGCAGTCTTCTCTCCTCTACATCCTTTCAAAGTGCTGAATTAATAAGCTTGTCTGAGAGTTCAGAAAAAGGGGGCGCAGAGCTGAAGTTACACTCAGCAGAGCTCAGAGAGGAGAGCTCAGAGATCTGACTGGAGCAAAGAGACACACCCCCCTCCACACAGCACACAGAAACAGAGTTGAGGCTGTCAATCTCCTGGAGGTCCCTCCCCTGTCACCATTTTTTTTCCTCTTAGTGCCAGGAAAACTTATCAGAAGTGACTCATGCTGATAGCAGAGGAACAAAGCAGCAGACAGAAATGACACGGTGTGCTTTTTAACCACTTAAGCCCCGGAGGATTTGGCTGCTAAAAGACCAGGGTTTTTTTTGTGATTTTTTACTGCGTGACTTTAACGGACAATTGCGCGGTCGTGCGATGGTGTACCTAAACGAATTTGACGTCCTTTTTTTCCCACAAACAGAGCTTTCTTTTGGTGGTATTTGACCACCTGTGCGATTTTTTGATCATGCGCTATAAACAAAAAAAGAGCGTCAATTTTGCAAAAATAACAATATTTTCACATTTTTTTATATGAAATTCCCCAAAAAAAAAATTTAAAAATCAAAATTTTTTAACATTTTTGGCCAATTTGTTTTATGCTACATATGTTTGGTAAAAAAAAATCGCAAAAAGCGTATTTTGATTGGTTTGCGCAAAAGTTACCGCGTTTACTAACAAAGGGAAAGATTTTTGTCATTTTTGGTGTTTTTTTTTTTAACGCGTAATGGCGGCGATCTGCGATTTTTGTTCGGTACTGCGACGTTGCGGCGGACAGATCGGATCCTTGACTGACATTTTTGTCACTTTTGGGGGTACCAGTGACATTACTGCAGTAATCAGTGCTATATATATGCACTGTTACTGCAAAAATGACACTGGCAGGGAAGGGGTTAACTTTATTGGACAGGGAGGGGTTAAGTGTGTCCTAGGGGCATGCTTCTAACTGTGCAGGGACATTGCTATTGGTGTAAAAACAAAGATCAACGGTTCTACATAGTAGAACCGTTTGATCTTCATTTTTACACAGGGAGAATGACGGGCGGCTTGTTTACATAAGCCGCTCCGCCTTTCTCCCTTCACAGGAGCGATCGTAGTGTGACCGGCAGACATCGAGTCCGCCGGTCACACGCACTGACTTGTCTGTGAACGAGCCGCGGCGGGCGCGTGCCTCGGCGGGCGCGCGCCCGCAATTGGCTCGCAAATCAGTGACAGGCGAGTGACGTATCCATACGTCACTCTGCCTGGCCGGGGCTGACCGCCGCAGTATATAGTCGTGCGGCGGTCGGCAACCGGTTAACCACTTGGCAACCAGCCGCTGTACATATACTGTGGCAGGTCGGCTCTGTCCCGCGAAATGACATACCTTTACCTTCACAAAAAGTGACTGAGCGGATCGCAATGCGGTCCGCACCGTGTGAAAGAGCCCTTAGAAAGAAAGTTGCGGATGCCTGTAAGCATGGTACAGGATTTAAAAAGATCACCAAATGTTTTAAAATCATTAATTCCACTGTAAGAAATGTTTTCTGCAAGTGGCATAGATTTAAAAAAAAAAAATTATAATTTGTCCAGGGCTATTTGTCCCAGCAACATCAGCCTGAGAGCTGACAGTCTGATGCTGAAAAAGGGTTTCAAGAACCCCAAAATTTCCCTGCACTCCAGTCGGATAACTCATGCAGCAGTTGGGGTCAAGGTGCATGCACCTACAATAGGAGAGAGATTTCATCAGCTCAACCTACATGTGCCAAGAAAAAGCTTAGAACAAGATTACAATTTTCCATTTAACAAACAGGCAAAGGCTGTACCTTCTGGAACAATGTGATGAAGACTGTTCATTAAAAGATAGAGTTGTCTGGCCACAGTAGCAGTAACATGGTGGTGTGTTTTATCACGGTGTAGCATGGTGACACTATGATACTGTGTAAAATGGTGGTTTAGGCCAGGTTTTGTGAAACGCAAGCACACTGATGGCCCAGGTGTGTGCTGGCTTCATAATAGAGCCAGAGTTAGAGCTCAGGGTCTCACCCTCCTAAGGGAGGTCGGTGTGGATAAAGGGAGCCGTGTGCGATGCTGTCGGGCATCAGTGGTCAGGTTGGGACAGAGAAGACCCAAGCCTAAGAGGAAGTCGACGTCGGACGGGAGCAGCAAGGATGCTGCAGAGAGAGTCCATTTGGGAGAAGAGAAACAGCTAGGCAGCTGTATGGAATACCCACTCCAAAAAAATTTGGTGAATGAACCACCTTTCTCCTGCGCTCAGAGTAACAAGCCTTCCCCAACTGCTTTTCCGACTGGACTCTATAAATGGCATCTTGGATGGCTATGGTCTTGCTGCCCTAAAGGACTGGGGCAGTCCAACAGTACTGCAAACAAAAAGACAAGAAAAAGGGCGCACCGACCTAGCGCATTATCCTCAATATAGGCTTTATTAATTGAAACAAAAAAATGGCTACTCACAAACGTAGGTGAAAATCAATCACATCAAACTCATGCACTTGAGTATCAGAAGTAGTCCATACAGATGTCCATAATCTCATTAGGATGACGGCTGACGCGTTTCGAGGCAAAAGCCTCTTCCTCAGAGCCACTGTGCCATGATCTACTTTGGGCCTTTGCACTGGTATTTAAACCTGTGAGTAGATCATGGCACAGTGGCTCTGAGGCAGAGGCTTTTGCCTCGAAACGCGTCAGCCATCATCCTAATGAGACTATGGACATCTGTATGGACTACTTCTGATACTCAAGTGCATGAGTTTGATGTGATTGATTGTCACCTACGTTTGTGAGTAGCCATTTTTTTGTTTCAATTAATAAAGCCTATATTGAGGATAATGCGCTAGGTCGGTGCGCCCTTTTTCTTGTCTTTTTGTTTGCAGTATGGAATACCCACAGCTGAGTTACAGAGTCTGTGCATAAACACTGGGACGTGTTTCATGGTCAGGAGGACCAGAAAGCTACTAAAGTTTAGGAGGGACCATGAAGTGGTACTTGGTGCAGTAGAGCTGTTACAAGAGAGCCAGGAGACTGAATGTTATGTTTTGTAGTGATGGTGAGAATCCCCTGTGTGGGAAAATATACAGTACGTGTATGTATTTTTGATGTTCTTTTAACCCCTTTAAGCCGGCTCCCGCCAGCTCTTTAGGGGTTTGGCATTCTGGGAGGCAAGGCAGGGCGAGGCTTGTGACCATGTGATCACCGTGATTCGCTGTCATGGTGGTCACATGATTGGAAAACTCCCAATCGTAAGAAGTTATCGGGAGCTTTTTGTGAGCCGCCAGTCACTGTGCCAGGAGTGCGTGCCTTTGGCACAGCTCTGTCGATGCTAATGCATGCAAACATGCGGCCCCTCGGTGGCAAGGCCAGGCCACTGAGAGCCCGCATATTTGCGTGCGCTCGGCGCCTAGTGGTTCAATATAAATGGGCAGGAAAGCCCTGAACATTATATCTGGTGTGGAGCTAACTCACAGTTTTGACGATACCATTGAGCTAAGAAACCCTGATGTGTTACAACGGTTATTTGGCAGTTTTTTACGCTTTTGGGGTTTTATTCAAGATGTGCAAAGAGAGATCACGCAAGCACTTGTAGGTATAAAATGTAAATAAGCAATGACACGTACAGATAAAAAATGTAATAGTATTAGAAAATGTTCAAGAATACTTAGCTATAGATGCCTCTTTCACCGCGAAGTCCCCCGTCTTTACAGAGTGCCACAGATATTCAAATTAAACGTGTGCATTCTAGCAGCCCTGAGATGAGACTCACAAATCCAAGTTTTGACTGTTGTTTATATAGTACTAGTTGGTAACATCTGACCAATTACAAACTCTGAATAGCAGTATTAACGTTTAGGGTGATAGACCATAGGCTCGTGCATCCTGTCAACTTATAATGACATTCCTATAGCATTAGATCAGATAAGGTACAGCCATATCCCTATATGGTCCCTTAACCAGGTTAAAATGTATTCCTAGACATTGTGAGCTAAAATAATAAGGACATGAAATTTCCCCATCATGGTGGCAATGTTATGGTTTGAGGTTGCATCATTGCTTTAGGGCCTGAGCAGCTTTCAGTCGTCTAGTCAACTATAAAGTACATTCTGCATCAGTGTGGTTGATGAGAATGTAAGACCTTCTGTTCAAAAGTTGAAGTTAAACCAGAAATTTGTTTTCCAGCATATAAGAATCCAAAACATGTTTCCAAATCCACAAAGAAATGGCTCAAAAATAAGAAAGAGAGGGTTATAGACTGCACTAGGCAAAGCTTTGTTTTCTATTGAAAATTTAGAAGGGGATTTAGAAATGGACAGTTCACCAAAGGAGACCCACAAACAACTTGCAACTGAAGGAATTTTGCATGGGGAAGAATTTTTGCATAGTACACTATTTACATCTACAGTATTGATATTTTTGTTAAATCGATGATTGAAAAAGCAAAGGTTTCTTTTTTAGTTATCCAAGTATATCGCCTTTACCTTCAGACACTGTTTGAATAAAGATCTAATGTTTGCCTGTTCAAATATGCTGAAAAAGTAAACAATTTCCATGGGGTGTACTTTATTTTTCAAATGACTATGTATATTTAGCCACTTACCTGGCATTTTCGCCTAAACTGGTTTTACTTGTTTCTACTAAAGCCTTGTTCACATTGACTTGAATGCAAAAGAGCATCCAATTTTATGTGTATTTAGCAGTTTGGCCTCCACAGAAAACAATAGGCAGTCAGGGTCCAAATGCTGCCGATAACATTTGCCTTGACACACCATCACGCCCCAACCTCAGCTGCTCAGTAACACACCCCACAAACACCTAAAACAACAATATAAACTGGAGTGTGTGAAGCACTTTAGAGCCTTTCTCAAAAAAACACAACAAAAAAAAATCTAGGCAGTGTTATCAAAGCAGCTTTCTCTCCCCCGGCACTATGCTCCTGCTTTGTGTCATCACACCAGAAATTGGGCACTCTTCAACACAGAGTCAAAGCTACACACTACCCTAGACATGAATATAGGATATATATGGATAGGAGGGCTGCTGCAATGAACGAGGTATCAGTGTTTCTAGCCAGCGATTCTAAAACCAGTAAAAGTAATTCAAGCAACCACAGAGCAGCTGGATTACTTTTATAGGTGGCGGAAGAGGGTCCCACACCTTCCCATCACCGTCTTTACTGGGCTCTCCTGAGCGACCAGGGACATCCAGCTCCAGGCACACAGTGAGAGGAACTGATGTTGTTCCTCCCACCTTGTCATGTCAGAAACCAGAAGGGATGATGATTTAGTCACTTCCAGTTTCAGCTCTTTGTTTAACCACTTGCAGACCGCAGCACGACTATTTACTGCGGCAGTCAGCCCCGTACAGGCAAAGTGACGTAGTACTACGTCGCTCGCCTACGAGCCTCTAAGGGGGCGAGCGCGCGCCGCCGGAGGCGCGCTACCGCCCGTTCCCTGACATGTCCGCTCGAGTGACTGGCGGTTCCGATGTCTGCTGGTCACCCGCAATCTCCCGGTGCAGAGGGAGAAAGGCAGGCGGCTAATGTAAACAAAGCCGCCTGTCATTCTCCCTGATCTAACTGCAGAGATCATACGATCCTGCTATGTAGGATCGTATGTCTCTGTAATTATATCACTAGCCACACCCCTTTACAGTTAGAAGCACGTCCCTAGGGACACACTTAACCCCTTGATCAATAATAAAGTTAACCCCTTCCCTGCCAGTGTCATTTTTACAGTGCATATGTATAGCACTGATTACTGTAGTAATGTCACTGGTACCCCCAAAAGTGTCAAAAATGTCAGTCAAGGATCCGATCTGTCCGCCGAAATGTCGCAGTCCCGCAAACAAAATCGCAGATCGCCGCCATTACTCATTAAAAAAAAACAATAAAAATGACAAAAATCTTTCCCTAGTTAGTAAACGCAATAATTTTGCGCAAACCAATCAAAATACGCTTATTGCTATCTTTTTTACCAAACATATGTAGCAGAAAACAAATTGGCCTAAAATGTTAAAAAATTTTGATTTTTACATTTTTTTTGGGGAATTTCATATAAAAAAATGTGAAAAATATTGTTATTTTTTTTAAATTGTCGCTCTTTTTTTGTTTATAGCGCAAAAAGTAAAAATCGCACAGGTGATCAAATACCACCAAAAGAAAGCTCTGTTTGTGAAAAAAAAAGGACATTAATTTCATTTGGGTACAGCGTCGCACGGCTGCGCAATTGTCCATTAAAGTCACGCAGTGCCGAATCGCAAAATAGGGCCTGGTCTTTGAGCAGCCAAATCCTCCGGGGCTTAAGTGGTTAACTGACCGTTCCTGGCCAGGAAAGCAGCTGATCAGACTTATCAGCTGCACTGGAGCCCAGAGGAGAGGTCTAGGGACTAAAAGGCCTCAGATCCCTCCAAAAAGAGGACCTGTCTTGACCCATGCTGTCACAAGGGATGTTGTTCATCCCTTGTGCTAGCAATAAAGTAAATAAAAAAATGTAAACAAGATAGTGTATAAATGTTTCTTTTAATAAAATAAATACTACTTTTTTTTTTAAAGCACCCCTGTCCATCTGTATTCGCGCACAACTGCAAATATATGCGCCGATCCTGCGCGTTTATGTAAATGGCGATTGCACCACACATGTGAGGTATTGCCATAAATGTCAAAGTGAGAGCAATAATTCTAGCTCCAGACCTCCTGTGTAACCTTAACCACTTACCGCCCGCCCGCCGTCATATGACGGCGGGACGGTGCGGCTATTATCCTGGGCGGCCGTCATATGACGTCCGCCCATTCATGCAGGGCAGGCGCGCGATCGCGGGCGCGCCGCCGTGCACTGCCGGTGTCGGCGTGTCCCCGGGACACAGCCGGTCACCGGCAGGGGGGAAACAGCCAATAGGCATGGCTGTTTCCCACGTGATCGGCTATGTTGCAATGACATAGCCGATCACAACAGTAGATGCCGGCAGAAGACCGCGCATGCGCGATCGGGAGCGCGCAGCGCGGTCATGTCGGTGGCTATGTGTTCCCTAGGAACACAGCTAGTCACCGACAGTGAAAAACAGCCAATGACAGTGGCTGATTACGATGTGATGGGCTGTGAAGCCATTCACAGCCCATCACAAATGTAAACAAAGAGCAGTAACTCACTGTTACTAGCTCATCTTCCCTCACACACCGTTTCCAGTGTGAGGAGAGGATAGCCAGAAACAGTGAGTTACTGATCTGTGTCTGTCAGTGTAAAAAAAAAGTGTCACCAGCCCCCCCCAATTTCACCTGTCACCCAACAGTCACCTGTCATCAGTGCACAAAATCACTACCTATAAAGTGCACCTGTCACCAGAGATTGCCAACAGTATCGCCAGCGGTGCACCTGTCACCCATCGGTGACCAGCGCCCGTCACCTGTCACCCCATCAATCACCGTCACCTGTCACCCCATCAGTCATCGTCACTTGTCACCCCATCAGTGATCGTCATCTGTCACCCCATCAGTGATCGTCATCTGTCACCCCATCAATCAGCGTCACCTGTCACCCCATCAGTGATCGTCATCTGTCACCCCATCAGTGACCGTCACCTGCCACCTATCCGTCACCTGCCACCTATCCGTCACCTGCCTGCCACCTATCCGTCACCTGCCACTCATCAGTGATCATCCGCAGTCACCCGTCGCACAGCCAAAATGTCCAAAAGGTTGTACAGCAGCGAGGAGGCGTTTGAGATCATCTCTATGGATGAGGGCACCGGGGAGCTCTCATCAGTATCCGAGTCGAATTCCGAATCCAATTCGGAATTTGAAGTTGCTACCAGTAGCGGATCGGAGATGGACTCGGAGGAAGAATGGGTCCCTCCCAAAAGGGCACGGCGCTCTGGAAACCGGGCAGCCACAAGGGATACACCCCAGGATCCTATGCCCAGCACCAGCACTGCCACCACCAGTACACCCCAGGATCCTATGCCCAGGCCCAGTACCCGCTCTGCCCCCAGCGAAACACCCCAGGAGCGAATGCCCAGGCCCAGCACCAGCGCTGCGGCATCACTCCCAATTTCAAATCCCCCTTCTACCAGCACTGGAGTGTCACATCCCCCAAGAGCCAGGGCCACTATCCACCTCCCAGATGCTCTTGCCAACCCAAGATGGCTGCCCTCCAACTCGGGATCAGCAAATATTCCCCCTTTTACCGCACAGCCAGGTGTGCAGGCCAATACAGAAAATTTTTCTTTTATTGATTTTCTCCATTTATTTTTGCCCAATGATTTTCTGCAATACATCGTGGACCAAACGAATCTGTATGCCCAGCAGTTTATTGCTAACAACCCCCAATCTTCCTATTCCCGTCCATTTGAGTGGAGAGATTTAACCTTGGAGGAATTTAAAATGTTTTTGGGCCTCACCATAAACATGGGGGTTACAAAAAAAAATGAAGGACATGCCTATTGGTCCACCCACCCCATACACATTATGCCCATATATTCTGCCCTAATGTCCAGGTCCAGGTATGAAATCATCATGCGCTTCCTTCATTTTAGTGACAACAGCCAGTGCCCCCCCCAAAATCATCCAAATTTTGACAAGCTGTATAAAATTCGCCCCCTCATAAATTTTCTTTCCCAAAGTTTTGCAGAACTTTACGTCCCAGATCAAAACATTTGTGTAGATGAGTCCCTGCTACACTTCACAGGCCGGCTTGGAATAAAGCAATATATTCCAAGCAAAAGGTCCAAATATGGGGTCAAACTATACAAATTGTGCGACAGAGCTACGGGATATCTGTATGCGTTCCGCATATACGAAGGAAGAGATTCCCAGCTCAATCCCCCTGACTGCCCGGCCTACATGGGCACAAATGGAAAAGTTGTATGGGACCTGGCGTACCCACTGCTGAGGAAAGGCTACCACCTTTACCTAGATAATTTTTATACCAGCCTGCCCCTCTTCAGACATCTCTACCTTGAAGGAACCCTGGCCTGCGGAACCACCAGGAAGAACAGGAAGGGCTTCCCACAGTCCTTAGTAAATAAAAGAATGAGGAAGGGGGAAATAGCAGCCCTGAGAAACAACGAGGTGCTGGCCTTGAGATGGAAGGATAGCCGAAACGTGTACATGATGTCCACCATTCACGACGACACCACAGTGGAGGTTCGGAGAAGAAGAGGTCCCATCCAAAAACCATCATGTGTGCAGGATTACAATCTTTACATGGGGGGGGTGGATTTTAACGACCAGATGATTCAGCCCTACTTGGCCACAAGGAAGTCCCGATTCTGGTATAAGAAGGTTGCAATTTATTTATTTCAATTGGCATTTTATAACTCTTATGTAATCTACTCCAAATCCACTGAAAGACCCATCGCCTTCCTAAAATACATTGAAGAAGTTATCACGACCCTCGTCTACCCACAAGGACTCCCCCAAGAAAACCTTCGCTCTGAGGCTGTTAGCCGACTTAGTGAGCGCCACTTCCCAGACTACCTTCCACCGTCTGAAAGAGGCCGAAGACGCCAAAAAAAATGCCGTGTGTGCAGCAGAAGGGGGTTTCGTAAAGACACCAGCTTCTATTGTCGGTACTGTCCCTCCCAACCTGGCCTGTGCATTGGAGAATGCTTCACACGGTACCATACATTCATAAATTACTAGCCCATTTCCCCGTTTTCATCTGTGCTGACCAATTTTTCTCATGCTACTGCCTTCCACATAAACTGACCCTGGCCTGTTTTTCCACTATGCCTTTGCCTACTGTTTGGACTGCTTTCACGTGAACTGACCCTGGCTTGTTTTACCGATTACGCTTCTTCTTACTGTTTGGATTGCTTCCCTGTGAACTGACCCTGGACTGTTTTTCAACTACTCTTCTGCCTGCCGATTGGATTGCTTGCACGTGAACTGACCCTGGCTTGTTTTACCGACTATTCTTCTGCCTACCGCTTGAACTGATCTGTCGCCCCCCCTGCTACTGTAGTACACAGGGGTCTCACATATGTGAGGGGCTCCAGAGTTGTTTTTCCGGATAGAGAAAACCAATTTTTTTGGTTCTCTCTGGGTTCCGTAAATTCCGGATTAGGGTCTGGAGTCCGGAGGCTTCAAAGAGATTTGGGTGGGAGAAGCCTCTACCCCTGTCCCCAGGTCTCACCTGACCAAGGCCCTCAGCTTACTACCATCATGCCTCTGCCTGCTGCATGATATTAGCTGGAGAGTGGTACAATGATTGTCTGCAGTGTACCGGGACCAATATTATGGCTGTGCTGACAATGTCTCTGCCTGGAAAATTCATTTGGACAAATGCTGCGGCTGTGCTGACAATATCCCAGACTATAGACTATATTCCTGCCTGCTGCCTGGAAAATTGCTATTGTAGTCGCTAAGCATATCCCTGCCTGCTGCCTGGACTAATGCTCTCCTCTGTGGACAACTGCACTACTACAACCACAGGTAATACTTTTTTTACACTTTCCTTTATAGAATGTATTTTGTAATGTATTTATTGCTATGTACATGCTATGTGTTAAAAATGTGAGGGGCCTTCAAAAATGATAGGTTGTCAGGAAATTAGATGTGCATTCTATGTAAAAGTCTCACACGTGTGGTATTGCCATAATTAGGAGGAGTAGCAGAATGTATTTTGGGGTACAATTTTTGCTATATACATGCAACCACTTACCGACCGCCTAACGACTATATACATCGGCCATTTAAAGCTAAATACTGGGGTTATGGCAGCAGATAGCTGCCATAACCCCGGTATTTTTTTAAACGTCGGGCGGTCGGCTTTCAGATAAGGGTGGTCCCAGTGGCAGATTCGCCGCCGAATCTGCCGCAACGGTGCATGGGATGAGGTGCCCCCCCCCCTCCCGCCGCGTCCTAGACGTTTTCTCAGCTTACCGGACCCGCCGGCAGCGGGGAAAACTATCCGGTCCCGGATCCTCAGAGACAGGAAGTTGAGTGAGGGCAAGATGGCCCTCACTCGACTCTATGGTCTTGGAGGACCGGAGCTACGTCAAAAGTCGTTGCCTAGCAACCGGTTTAAAGGGCCGGGTTTTTTTTTGGTTTTTTTTTTTTTCTTTTTCAACAATTTTTTTTTTTTTTTTTTTTTTTTTTAGTGTAGTTGTGAGGTGTGAGGTCTTTTTGACCCCAGATCTCACAATAAAGAGGACCTGTCATGCCTATTTCTATTACAAGGGATGTTTACATTCCTTGTAATTGGAATAAAAATGATCAAAACATTTTTTTTAAAAAAACTTTTTAAAAATAAAAAATTATTAAATAAAATAAATAGGAAAAAAAAAAATAAAAAAAAATTAAAGCGCCCTGTCCCCGTTAGCTCGCGCGCAGAAGCGAACGCATACGCAAGTCCCGCCCACATATGTAAACGGTGTTCAAACCACACATGTGAGGTATCACCGTGATCGTTAGAGCGAGAGCAATAATTTGAGCCATAGACCTCCTCTGTAACTCTAAGCTAGTAACCTGTAGAATTTTTTAAAATGTTGCCTATGGGGATTTTTAAGTACCAATGTTTGGCGCCATTCCGCGAGCGTTTGCAATTTTGAAGCATGACATGTTGGGTATCTAATTACTCGGCGTAACATTATCTTTCACATTATGGAAAAAAATTGGGCTAAATTTACTGGTTTCTTATTTTTTTATTCAAAAAAGTGAATTTTTTTCAAAAAAATTGCATTTGGAAGACTGCTGCGCAAATATGGTGTGATAAAAAATATTGCATTGATCTCCATTTTATTCTCTAGGGTCTCTGCTAAAAAAAAATATATAATGTTTGGGGGTTCTAAGTAGTTTTCTAGCAAAAAAATGATTTTAGCTTATAAACACCAAGTGTCAAAAATAGGCCCAGTCTTAAAGTGGATAAATGGACAACTTTGTGTAAAGAGCTACTTGGATGTTAGGCCTATGTATGTGGTCAGGCTGTGTAAAAGTATTACACATGTGGTATCGCCATACTCAGGAGGAATAGCAGAATGTATTTTGGGGTGCAATTTTTGCTATGTAGATGCTATGTGTTAGAAATATTGCATAAATTGACAACTTTGTGTAAAAAAAAATGCATTTTCATTTTCTTTCCACAGTTTCCAAAAGCTTGTGGAAAAAAATGACATGTTCAAAAGACTCATTATGCCTCACAAATTATACGTTTGGTTGTTTGCTTTCCAAAATGGGGTCATTTTATGGCAGTTTCCATTGTCCTGGTGCTCCAGGGCCTTCAAAAGTGCGATAGGTTGTCAGGAAATTATATGTGTAATTTCTGCTTCTAGAATGCCGGACGGGGCTACTTGAATGTTGGGCCGCTGTATGTGGCCAGGCTGTGAAAAAGTCTCACACATGTGGTATCAGCATACTCAGGAGAAGTAGCAGAATGTATTTTGGGGTGCAATTTTTGCTATGTACATGCTATGTGTTAGAAATATTGCATAAATTGACAACTTTGTGTAAAAAAAAAGCATTTTCATTTTCTTTCCACATTTTCCAAAAACTTGTGGAAAAAAATGACATGTTCAAAAGACTCATTATGCCTCAAAGATTATACATTGGGGTGTTTGCTTTCCAAAATGGGGTCATTTTATGGGGGTTTCCATTGTCCTGGTGCTCCAGGGCCTTCAAAAGTGCGATAGGTTGTCAGGAAATTATATGTGTAATTTCTGCTTCTAGAATGCCGGACGGGGCTACTTGAATGTTGGGCCGCTGTATGTGGCCAGGCTGTGAAAAAGTCTCACACATGTGGTACCAGCATACTCAGGAGAAGTAGCAGAATGTATTTTGGGGTGCAATTTTTGCTATGTACATGCTATGTGTTAGAAATATTGCATAAATTGACAACTTTGTGTAAAAAAAAAGCATTTTCATTTTCTTTCCACATTTTCCAAAAACTTGTGGAAAAAAATGACATGTTCAAAAGACTCATTATGCCTCAAAGATTATACATTGGGGTGTTTGCTTTCCAAAATGGGGTCATTTTATGGCAGTTTCCATTGTCCTGGTGCTCCAGGGCCTTCAAAAGTGCGATAGGTTGTCAGGAAATTATATGTGTAATTTCTGCTTCTAGAATGCCGGACGGGCTACTTGAATGTTGGGCCTCTGTATGTGGCCAGGCTGTGAAAAAGTCTCACACATGTGGTATCAGCATACTCAGGAGGAGTAGCAGAATGCATTTTGGGGTGCAGTTTTTGCTATGTTCATGCTATGTGTTAGAAATATTGCATAAATTGACAACTTTGTGTAAAAAAAATGCATTTTCATTTTCTTTCCACAGTTTCCAAAAGCTTGTGGAAAAAAATGACACGTTCAAAAGACTCATTATGCCTCACAAATTATACGTTGGGGTGTTTGCTTTCCAAAATGGGGTCATTTTATGGCAGTTTCCATTGTCCTGGTGCTCCAGGGCCTTCAAAAGTGTGATAGGTTGTCAGGAAATTATATGTGTAATTTCTGCTTCTAGAATGCCGGACGGGGCTACTTGAATGTTGGGCCGCTGTATGTGGCCAGGCTGTGAAAAAGTCTCACACATGTGGTATCAGCATACTCAGGAGGAGTAGCAGAATGTATTTTGGGGTGCAGTTTTTGCTATGTACATGCTATGTGTTAGAAATATTGCATAAATTGACAACTTTGTGTAAAAAAAAATGCATTTTCATTTTCTTTCCACAGTTTCCAAAAGCTTGTGGAAAAAAATGACACGTTCAAAAGACTCATTATGCCTCACAAATTATACGTTGGGGTGTTTGCTTTCCAAAATGGGGTCATTTTATGGCAGTTTCCATTGTCCTGGTGCTCCAGGGCCTTCAAAAGTGTGATAGGTTGTCAGGAAATTATATGTGTAATTTCTGCTTCTAGAATGCCGGACGGGGCTACTTGAATGTTGGGCCGCTGTATGTGGCCAGGCTGTGAAAAAGTCTCACACATGTGGTATCGCCATACTCAGGAGGAGTAGTAGAATGTGTTTTGGGGTGTAGTTGCAAGTATACATATGCTGTGTGAGAGAAATAACCTGTTAATACGGCAATTTGTAAAAAAAAAAAAAAAAAAAAAAAAAAATCTTCATTTTGCAAAGCATTGTGGGAAAAAATTACAACTTCAAAAAACTCACCATGCCCCTTATTAAATACCTTGGAATGTCTACTTTCCAAAAAGGGGTCATTTGGGGGGTATTTGTACTTTCCTGACTTTTTAGTGTCTCAAGAAATGAGATAGGCCTTCAGTACATCAGGTGTGATCAAGTGTGATCAATTTTCAATGATTCGCACCATAGCTTTTGGACTCTATAACTTTCACAAAGACCAAATAATATACACTTACTTGGGTTATTTTTACCAAAGATAAGTAGCAGTATAAATTTTGGCCAAAATTTGTGAAGAAAAATGACTGATTTGCAAAATTTTATGACAGAAACAAAGAAAAATGCGTTTTTTCACGATATTTTCAGTCTTTTTTTATTTATAGCACAAAAAATAAAAAACCCAGTATTGATCAAATACCATGAAAAGAAAGCTCTATTTGTGTGAAAAAAAGGACGCAATTTTTGTATGGGTACAGTGTTGCATGACTGAGTAATTCTCAGTCAAAGTGTGAGAGCGCTGAAAGCTGAAAATCAGTCTGGGCAGGAAGGGGGTGAAAGTGCACTGTAGGCAAGTGGTTAAACTGGTAACCTGTAAAGCCTTTTAAAATGTCGCCTATGGGGATTTTTATTTACTGTAGTTTGGCACTGTTCCACGGGTGGATGCAATTATAAAGCATGACATGTTTGGTAACATCATCTTTTAAATTTTACCAAAAAAAATGGGTATTATAATGTGTTTTTGTGCATTCAAATTCATAAAAGTGTATTTTCTCCAAACAATGTATGTTTGAAAAACCTCTGCACAAATACCGTGCAACATAAAAATATGCAACACCATTTTGTTCTCTATGACCTCTGCTTAAAAAATATATATAATAATTTGAGTTTCTATGTAGTTTTCTAGCAAAAAATTATGTTTTATACATGTAGCAGAGAAATGTTAGAATTGGCCCAGACTGGAAGTGGTTAAAGATGAATTCAAATTATGGATATTTTCAGATAGTTGCATTGGTGCAGCATGGACCATTGTAATTATACATAATATATACCTGGCCTAAACCTTATGGATATGGAGAATCACTGTAGTAGCCGCCATTAGTACAGTGATCCTTGCTGTCTTCTGGCTCCTGTGCTCAGTGGCTGCACTTCCGCATAGTAACCACAGGGGGTCACTCGTTTAGCACAGACCCATTCAAAGAATGCCATGAATTTTTCTCAATGCATGCAAGGCATTCACTGATTGGACGAGATGGAGATCATGATGTCACTGCCCGCTTCTTTAACTTGGCCAATCAGAAAACAATTTGCATTATTTTAGCATATGCAAAGCTCTCTCTGAATGGAACTCATGCTGAGCAAATTACTCCCTGTGGTTATTATGCAGCAAGGTAGACACTTGGCACAGGATTTAGAAGACAACAAGGTCCATTTTAGAGAGATAGCTACTCAATTGATCTTCTGCTTCAACGGGGATTGACCAGGTATGAAATATGTATACATACACCGTTCCAGGCAGGACCAGTGGCGGCTGGTGCTCAAAATTTTTTTTTGGGGGGGCGCAAACAGAAAAATGTAACTTTTTGAGGTCCATAGACATAGGCATTTATTTGTGGCAAAAAAAAGCAGTTAATTACTAATGGGGAATATCTGAATATATTGCACGGGGCAATTCCTGTACTAATAGGTAATGTATGAATATATAGCATGGGGCAATTCCTGTACTAATAGGTAATATATGAATATATAGAATGGGCAATTCCTGTACTAATAGGTAATATATGAATATATTGCATGGGGCAATTCCTATACTAATTGCCCATTAGTACAGGAATTGCCCCATGCTATATATTCATATATTACATATATATACACATTACATACATATATATATATATATATATATATATATATATATATATATATATATATATATATATATACACATTAGATGGTGGGCACTGTACATGACATGGTGGGCATGGCACAGCACATGACATGGTGGGTGAGGTACATAACAATACATGGTGGGCAAGGCACACCACTCTGCATTACATGGTGGGCACAGCACATTACACAGTGGGCACTCTACAGCAAAGCCCATGACAGTGTGGGCATATCACATGACATGGTGGACATGGCACAGCACATGACATAGTGGGCACAGCGCATTAAATGGTGGGCATGGCACAGCACATGACATGGTGGGCACACTACTCCGTATTACATGGTGAGCATTTCACATTATACAGAGGGCACATCACTCCCCATTACATGGTGGGAACATCACATTACATGATGGGCACTGTACAGCACAGCACATGAAATGGTGGACACCGCACATTACATTGTGGGCACATCACGTGAAATGTTGGGCATGGCTCAGCACATTACATGGTGGGCACACCACTCCGCATTACATGGATGGGCACAGCGCATTACACAGAGGGCACACCACATTACACAGTGGGCACTTTACAGCAAAGCCCATGACAGTGTGGGCATATCACATGACATGGTGGGCATTACACAGCACATGACATAGTGGGCACAGCGCATTACATGGTGGGCATGGCACAGCACATTACATGGTGGGCACACTACTCCGTATTACATAGTGAGCATATCACATTATACAGAGGGCACACCACTCCGCATTACATGGTGGGAACATCATATTACACGATGGGCACTGTACAGCACAGCACATGAAATGGTGGGCACAGCACATTACATTGTGGGCACATCACATGACATGTTGGGCATGGCTCAGCACATTACATGGTGGGCACACCACTCTGCATTACATGGTGGGCATAGCACATTACACAGAGGGCACACCACATTACACAGTGGGCACTATACAGCACAGCCCATGACGGGGTGGGCACAGAACATGACGTGGTGTGAGCCGCACATGACATGGTGGGCATGGCACAGCACATGACATGGTGGGCATGGCACAGCACATGACATGGTGGGCACAGCACATCACATGGTGGTCACAGTACATCACATAGTGGGCACAGTACAGCACATGGTGGGCACAGCACATCACATGGTGGGCACAGCACATGGTGGGCACAGTACAGCACATGGTGGGCACAGCACATTACATGGTGGGCACAGTACAGCACATGGTGGGCACAGTACATCACATGGTGGGCACAGTACATCACATGGTGGGCACAACACATCACATGGTGGGCACAATACAGCACATGGTACGCACAGTACATCACATGGTGGGCACAACACAGCACATGGTGGGCACAGTACATCACATGGTGGGCACAACACATCACATGGTGGGCACAGTACATCACATGGTGGGCAAAACACATCACATGGTGGGCACAGTACAGCACATGATGGGCACAGTACATCACATGGTAGGCACAGTACAGCACATCACATGGTGGGCACAGTACAGCACATGGTGGGCACTGCACTTGACATGAGGGGAGCAGCAGTCTGCCCCCCAGTACAATCATTGCACCCCCAAAGGTCAGTTTCTGCACAATCTTCCCTGTTTACTGACCTCATCTCAGCAGCATGGTAGATATTCTTCCTCCCGGGCTGTAGCTGCATGACATCAACGCCCCGCCCCCAGACAGCTGCCTGAATCTCCCGGAGACTGAGAGGATCTGTGTGTGCAGATCCTGCGATAGGAGCCAGGCAGCACTGACAGCTTTGGCGCCCCTCCTCTGCCTCAGCTTGAGGCGCCTGTGCGCAGTGCACCCGCCCAGGATCAGCCCTGTCTACTACGTCCCATGGACGAATCACAGGAGGCCAATGCTATAATAGTGGGAGTGTTCCAGGCGCATTGCTCTGCGCCCCGAGGACAGTCTAAACGCAGGCCAATGAGTTTCCCAGTCACATGATTACAAACCCCTTTCGCTTTCCAAAGACACCAGTGTGTCCGGCACTCCGCACACTCTTAAAGGAACAGATCACACACTAAAGGTAAGTGATGTATTTATTTATTTTTTAATGATGATGACTAGGATGACTAGCCTTGGGGGGGGGGGGGGGGCAAAAGTTAGTTATCCTTTAAGTGTAGAGTGGGGCTCATCAAAGCACCGATGTTACGTCCAGGCATAGGAGCTCCCCCTAGGCTAGTGATGGCGAACCTTGGCACCCCAGATGTTTTGGAGCTACATTTCCCATGATGCTCAACTACACAGCAGAGTGCATGAGCATCATGGGAAATGTAGTTCCAAAACATCTGGGGTGCCAAGGTTCTCCATCACTGCCCTAGGCAGTCTATGTGCAATGCTGAATAAGAGGAAGGTCACTTGCTTCATAGGTCAGCAGTTCAATGGTGACAGTAGCGTGCATTGTGGTAGGGATGTGATGGAAGATAACCTGGAGTGAGCCAGTGTTGGCAACAGGCATCTATAGAAAGATAAAAGATATTAGCAAACAAAGCCTTGGGTACAAATGTTCCTTAAACAGGCCATACATGGGTCGAATTCCAAACAAATTTTCTATTGAAAATCAGAAATTATGTGCCTTTTGTAATCTAATAATGTCACCATTGATTTCGAAATTCGACCAACCAAGCCTTCAAATTCACCTGTTGCTACAGAAAAGAATGTTTGTGGCTGGAAATCTTCTTTTCAGGTCACAGCTCTCTTCTTTTTTCAATTATATTTCTCGAAAGATTCTCCCATCATTGTGTAGCAGGATTCCCAGACGTCTTGCTGGATATGAGTCCGCCAGGGTTACCACTAGCAGCAGTAGCACAATTAGGCATATTCTCCAAGTGAGCACTGGAAACAAAAATCAGTCCAGTATCTTTGGGTTTTTTGGTTTATTGAGAACTTGGATGGGAGAAGGGATGAGTGGGATACTCTTCTGGGCCTGGCTCAACTATGCACAATATTAGGGGGACAACTGAAAAAAATGCCTGCTGACGCTGAATCACGCTGGCTGAATGCCGATCAACGTCGGTTGGTGCTAATGAATGCTGACTTGTGACTTGTCTGTTAGCACTGAACTGACTCCTGTCACTTTCCTGTGGCACAAAGTCCTTGTAGAAGCCCCCCCAACACTTTCCTTTGAGGTAGCTACTTGTACATCTGCTGCAACGCTTAACACTTCACGGCCTGCACCGGCACCCTCTTGACACACACACTTCTCTTCAGGGCTTAGACTCAGGCACCCCCTTTCTAAGCTTCCTCCTGGTTAGCTGGCTCCTGGATCCCTCTGACCTTCTGGAGTGGTCCCCTATCCTAGGCAGACCACTGGGCAGTTTACAGTATTCACGACACTGCTTTCCTGGAAATTTCCCTTCACACTGAGTAGATTTTCTCACTTCTTGTTGTATCCCTGGGGCAGAGTGATGGGAAATCTCCTCAATGTGACAGACAGTACACCATTCAAAACAAAACCAGTTCTGGTTGGAGACAGCATGAGGGATTGCTGTGTGCTTCCAGAGCCACAGAAAGCCCCCAGAGCTGCAACACAGTCCATACACTGGCTTTATGAACAGCTGTACAAAGTGAGAAAGGAAGAGCTCTGGAATCTTCAGCTGCAGGTGTCCTGCAAATCTACGAATTAATTGTGTGCTAGATTGTGTACATTACTATAAAACAAAGGTGCACACAAAAGAAAATCACTACACTAAATCTTATATTTACAAGAAAAACACATGTACTGCAGTATTTGCACGTTCCTAATTCGTGCCAGATTCCAACATGGCTTCTAGCGTGATCTTGGCACGACGTAGACGTAAGCCGAGGGAACGATGAGATAGGTAATCGTTCGCAGAGACTGCACGCCGAGCTCCCGGCAGAGTGCCTTGTTCCAAACCCACAGCTGGGAAGGCCGCCGGATGCTCTGTGATCACGTGATCTCGCCACGCGGGGACCTTTCCCAGTGTTATGCCGTGAGAGCAATAGAGTGCGGCGTGTTAACCCTTCCATCGCCAGGCAGACCGTGCTCTGCGTATGTGTGTGACGGGGGTGCGGCTTCGTCATTAACCCATTCACCGCCAGCAGTAAATTGCATGTACCAGTGTGGGTTCCAAGAGCAGTCCTTTTATATCTCGGGGCTAAATTAACAAAAGAGCCATGTGCTGAGTGCAGGAATGTATACTAACCAGTCTACAGCCATGCTTTACTGTAGTGCTGGAAAGTGAAGCCTTCCTGGTGGCCTTGTGCTGCACTGTGCATGTTATTGTTACCTTTCCCTGATAGGAGGAGTGCCCACTTTTGTGTAGTGATTGGATGGAGTGAGTGCCCTTCACCCATATATAAAGTCTGCATTTTATCATCACTGTGGATACTCACTTTTCTTTCTTTTTCTTTAGCAGTTAAATATTCCTGAAAGAAAATGTCTGGAATAAAAAGAACCATTGAAGGCAAGGACCCAGATTATGAAGATATATCGGTCATTCATCAGAACAAGCGGCATAAGGCCAATGAAACATCAGGTAAAGAAAACAGTTTTTTTTTTCTCAGCAGGCTATTCTTTCCAAAGTTGGGGGTACTCTGGGCAGGCAGCTGACTGGGGGGGTTACAAAGAGTGGCTCAAGCTTTAGGCTGGGTTCATACTTATGGGATGCGGGAACCAGCTTGATTCCAGTGCAGGTTCCTGCATCGCACGTCGCTCTCTGCGAACTGCTGCGGGTGTCAATGTAAAGTTAATGACACCCCCCAGGTTGGTGCGCAGATCACAGGGTGAACTGTAAAATGTTACAGGAATCAGATTGCATGGGTATGAACATACGTGCGATCCGATTCCAGTGTGGAAAAAAAAAAAGGGTCCCGCGCCATTTGTTCCCGAATGCAATGCTAATTCAGCCATTTAAACTGTATGGCTGAATTCGCATTGCACAGACATCACGTGATCTGCACAGCAATGCAGTGCGAATCACATGCGATGTCTATCATCGCACAAGTGTGAACCCCGCCTTATTCCTGCACCACTCTTCCAAGTTTAGCAGATCCAGCTTCTAATTAAAGCGAAGCCAAACTTCCCTTCCCTCAATTGTCCCTAGCCTTTACCAGAATCTTCTGGATGGCGGTCTTTGGCCGTCTATTTTGACCACCACGGGATGATGTCACTCCTGTGCAGGAATCCATCATCTCTGCACACAGGGACTGTGCCGTCGATGTAAACTGAGCTGCATAGGTAGATGTATTTTATTGTAATTAAGAGCCTGCCTGCTTGCAGTTTGTGACAAGGGAACTTCAATTCCACTTTAACAAAAGGTAATAGTCCGTATTCCCATCACACACATTCCTGGAATGGGCTCTTAAGGCCTTCTGCACACAGGGCGGTTTAAAAAAACGAGCTGCAAAGCCAGTACTGATGCCCAGAAAAAGCGGCTGTAAAAACAAACTTTTAGAAATGTTTTGCAAACACGTTAATGCATGTTTAGCCTTGTTAGTGTTTAGCAGCGTTTCTCTGCCTTCTATTTTTCACTCCCAAATCCAATTTCTACAGCTTAAAAATGCGTATACAGCATTAACACGTGTTTAGCCGCGTCAAGCAATTTTACAGCTACAATGCTGCTGCTACAAAATGTTTTGGCCCTGGGTTTTTTTTTTTTTTTTTTTTTTTTTGCAGCTTGAAAACACCTATGCCACTTATGGCGCTTTTCCACTGCATGGAACCGTACCGGTTCGGCACGCTTTTGTGCTTTTCCACTGCTGGTACCGCATGGTATAGGGTCAGAACGGATCGGTACGGTACGGTATAGGTTTGCTTTTCCACTGCATGGAACCGAACGGTACGGTACGGCTCTGAAAAAACAGTACCTACTCGATTGTGGTTCCAACAGGTACCAAACTGGTACCATATCCCACAATCCTTTGCATGCAGTCACTACTAGCCACTGATTGGTCAGAGAATCCCACCCACTTAACTTTAGTACTACTTTAGTGGAAAAGCAAACCTATACCATACCGAACCGTTCCGACACTATACCATGCGGTACCAGCAGTGGAAAAGCAAACCGGGCCAAGTAGAGCCGACCCGGTACTTGCAGTGGAAAAGTGCCATTAGAGCTCCTAAAAGCCTATGTGTGCTTGGACACATAGAATAACATGGAGAGGGATTTTTAAGCTGTAAAAAAAACACCTGACGCCTCTAGGAGCTTCAGTAAAAACATCCAGTGTGCATGAGGCCTAAAAGTATTGGGTGCTGCAGTGACCAACATTTGAATACCAAAGCATGCACAACACAGTGTAAATATTTTCCAGCACACCACAGATCTTTGTTTATGTGATCTTTTAAGATCTGAAGAAGTGTAACATTTGCATTTCGGAGCCACGCAGGACCCTTTCGCCAGGCATGTCTGAGGAAGGGGTTATGCATGGCTCTGAAACGTTACACTTCTCTGTTTGTGATGTGACCTTTCTTCAATAAAAAACATTCAGACTTATTTTGAAGAAATGTGATGTGCTGGTGAATATTTACACTTTAACAAAAGGAGAGCAAGCCCCTCTGTTAATTTGGAACGATCTTTCCCCTGTTCTATGCTATGTTTGCTATGTTGTTTACAGAAAAAAAAAACATTTGCTCCTTGTTCTGTGCGTGCTCCGATTCCTCTGGCCATCCCTGATCAGCTGAGATTGAGGGGGAGGGCTGTGCAGACTCTGTTTATGCAGTGAGATGGATGTGAGCCATCTGCAGGCAGATCACATCCTGTACACCATCTCTGACCAAGTGGGATCTGTGGCAGTTTTCTATACTGAAAACCGCTGTGATCTCTTAGGTAATAAGGTGTAGAACCCACTCCAGTATCTGCTTTACTCTGAAATAGAAACTGGCACAGATAGACCTGAAACAGGTTTATCTGCCCTTTTAATGTGGAGCACAAGTGGGGCCTAGCTTCCCATGCCACTGTAAAGGTGCAGGAAGACTATTTAGTCTTTTTCTTTTTTTATACGCATATGTTGTGAGCTTTGAGGATGAATTGCTCCACTTTACCTGTCACTCTAGTTCTGGGAGAGCGTCCATGGACATACTCCCAGAACCGTGCCTTCCGCTTCCCCCCCAGGGCGCGCATCAGGCATGCTCTGTTACTAGTTTGTCCTTTGGCTGATCACAAATTGCGGTAAAGGGCTATTCACAGCTTGTCACATGTATCCAGACTTGCCAGTTATCTGCATTCCTGTCTCTGTGTAAGGAAAGAAGAGTCAATAACTGGCAAGGTTGACAGGGCCACAGTGAGCACATTATCCACACTGATCATCAGTGCAGCCTCATTGGTGCACGTCAGTGAAAAAGAAAAAATACTTATTTGCTAAATTTTGTAATAGAAACTAAAGACACTAAACTGTATTCGTTTTTTTCTTTTTATAGTACAGAAAAATACCTATTGATTCTGCTATAATTCCAGTGCCCTTATAGCTTCTTGTACACTCTAGGCCCCTTTACACTTGTGCGACTTTTAGGTCTCACAATTTTGACTGGACTTGAAGCTATGCCTGTGTAATCTTGAGGTCTCTGGACCTCAAAACGCATAAAAGTCGGACCAAAGTAGTGCAGGGACTACTTTGAAGTCGTTGCGACTTGAAGTCGCACAGATATGAACGGTACTCACTGGAAATCATGGAGTATGACTTGCCATGCAACTTTGCAATCCCAAGTCGCACACGTGGTTAAGGCCTTAAAGTGATTGTGAAGTCTTGTTGAGGCCCCTTTCACACTTGTGCGACTTGGGACTACAAAGTCGCATGACAAGTCGTACTCCATGATTTCCAATGAGTACCTTTCATATCTGTGCAACTTCATACTAGTCCCTGCACTACTTTGGTCCAAATTTGATGCGTTTGAAGTCCAGAAACCTCAAAAGGCATTGGTTCAAGTCCAGTCAAAATTGCACGACTTTTAGGTCGCACAAGTGTGAAAGGGGCCTAAAACAAAAAACAAAAAAATAGCAAACATGTTATATGTCATGAAGAATAGACAAATTGTCCGCTAACAATGATGATTGATAAAAATCCAATGAAATGCTGAAAAAATATGAATTTCATATAAACGTGTCTGAACTACAGTTATATGAAGCAATAAATGGTCCTTAACTCAAGTCCGTGCGTGAGTAAAAATACAATATACCAACATAAAGTTCAAAATATGAAAATAAATTGAAAATAGTCTCTCAAGTGTTGTGAGGCAAATAAGACATCAAAAGAACTTTTTATTTTTTCAGCATTTCATTGATTTTTATCAATCATCATTGTTAGCGCACTATTTATTTGTCTATTCTTCATTATTTAAACCTTTCTAGTGCTGCTTTCCATTTTTTCACTTCTGTTTTGTGCACCTTTCATTTTCACCATTAATGTTATATGTCATACTTGCCTACTCTGTGCTATGCTTTTGCACAAAGCAACCCTTGTCCTCCTCCTCTGGGGTCCTCTGTCGATGCTCTTGCCTCCTCTGTCCTGCTGAGTGCCCTCATAGCAAGCCATTTGTTAAGGGAGCACTCGAAGGGGCTTAGTCTTGAGCAACACTGTGTGCATATACAGGGAGTGCAGAATTAATAGGCAAATGAGTATTTTTGAGGATTAATTTTATTATTGAACAACCATGTTCTCAATGAACCCAAAAAACGAATTAATATCAAAGCTGACTATTTTTGGAAGTAGTTTTTAGTTTGTTTTTAGTTTTAGCTATTTTAGGGGGATATCTGTGTGTGAAGGTGACTATTACTGTGCATAATTATTAGGCAACTTAACAAAAATCAAATATACAGTATACCCATTTCAATTATTTAATTTTACCAGTGAAACCAATATAACATCTCAACATTCACAAATATACATTTCTGACATTCCAAAACAAAAACAAATCAGTGACCAATATAGCCACCTTTCTTTGCAAGGACACTCAAAAGCCTGCCATCCATGGATTCTGTCAGTGTTTTGATCTGTTCACCATCAACATTGCGTGCAGCAGCAACCACAGCCTCCCAGACACTGTTCAGAGAGGTGTACTGTTTTCCCTCCTTGTAAATCTCACATTTGATGATGGACCACAGGTTCTCAATGGGGTTCAGATCAGGTGAACAAGGAGGCTATGTCATTAGCTTTTCTTCTTTTATACCCTTTCTTGCCAGCCACGCTGTGGAGTACTTGGACGCGTGTGATGGAACATTGTCCTGCATGAAAATCATGTTTTTCTTGAAGGATGCAGACTTCTTCCTGTACCACTGCTTGAAGAAGGTGTCTTCCAGAAACTGGCAGTAGGACTGGGAGTTGAGCTTGACTCCATCCTCAACCCGAAAAGGCCCCACAAGCTCATCTTTGATGATACCAGTACTCCACCTCCACCTTGCTGGCGTCTGAGTCGGACTGGAGCTCTCTGCCCTTTACCAATCCAGCCACGGGCCCATCCATCTGGCCCATCAAGACTCACTCTCATTTCATCAGTCCATAAAACCTTTGAAAAATCAGTCTTGAGATATTTCTTGGCCCAGTCTTGACGTTTCAGCTTGTGTGTCTTGTTCAGTGGTGGTCGTCTTTCAGACTTTCTTACCTTGGCCATGTCTCTGAGTATTGCACACCTTGTGCTTTTGGGCACTCCAGTGATGTTGCAGCTCTGAAATATGGCCAAACTGGTGGCAAGTGGCATCTTGGCAGCTGCACGCTTGACTTTTCTCAGTTCATGGGCTGTTATTTTGCGCCTTGGTTTTTCCACACGCTTCTTGCGACCCTGTTGACTATTTTGAATGAAATGCTTGATTGTTCGATGATCACGCTTCAGAAGCTTTGCAATTTTAAGAGTGCTGTATCCCTCTGCAAGATATCTCACTATTTTTGACTTTTCTGAGCCTGTCAAGTCCTTCTTTTGACCCATTTTGCCCAAGGAAAGGAAGTTGCCTAATAATTATGCACACCTGATATAGGGTGTTGATGTCATTAGACCACACCCCTTCTCATTACAGAGATGCACATCACCTAATATGCTTAATTGGTAGTAGGCTTTCAAGCCTATACAGCTTGGAGTAAGACAACATGCATAAAGAGGATGATGTGGTCAAAATACTCATTTGCCTAATAATTCTGCACTCCCTGTATTGACACACCAGGAAAATGATGGGAGCTGCTGGGTAGAGTTGTGGCCTAAAAATAAGTCAATAAGGCTTGATCTGCGCTTCATTAGTTTTAGTAGAAGGTAGGTGAGACATCCAGAGTCTTTTCAGAGAACCGTTCATAGCAAAAGGCAATCACATACATAAAATTAAGTGCACCTACGCACAAAAATGTTGATTGCACAATTTGTTACATATTGCATGCCAGAGTGAAAGCAATAATTCTAGGGCTATTATTCACGGTTCACTCTAAACCAGGGGTCTTCAAACTATTGCCCTCCAGTTGTTCAGGAATTACAACTCCCATCACGCCTAGTCATGTCTGTGAATGTCAGAGTTTTACAATGCCTCATGGGATGTGTAGTTCTGTAACAGCTGGAGGGCCGTAGTTTGAGGATCCCTGCAGTCTAAACTAATGACCTGTATGGGCTTTTTAAGCATTGCCTATGGAAAATTCCACATGTGCTCTTAGTTTTAAGCTTGGACATGTTTGTTATCTTACTCGTTGCAACCTCATCTTTTATATTTTACTAAAAAAATGGGTAATTTGTTGCTTTTGTGTGCCCTAAAATGAACGCTATGTTTTTTTGCTAAAAAATACTACCCCTTATTTTATTCTCTAGGGTCTCTGGTTTCAGAAAATCTTTTTGCTTGGGGGTTTAGCTAATCTTCAGACCTAAAGTTATTTTTCCCAAGTCATCCTCCAGGTTGGTCACATGAGAGATAGGCTCCTCCTGCAGGAAACACAAGCACAGATAGGTTTAAAAGGGCTGCACCTCAGTTCTTGTGTTTCATGTCCTGCAAGCATGAACACAGAAGATAACATCCAGCCCCAGTTTATTTTTTTACTTTTTCCACGGCAGGTGTCCTTGGACACTATCTCCTTGGTGGTGGCAGGGGGAGGGGTGCATTGGGCCCCCCTTTCCACTTATCCCTGCTTCAGGCTTTGTGTGGGGGAGTGAAGAGCCTGAGGTTTCTCACCAGCCAGCCAGGAGTCCCTGTATCTGAGCTGTCCGCCTACTATCCTGTATGGGCTTGCACGACAGAGACAGGGGGAAAACTCGGTCAGGATTATGCTCTCCGTATGAGCATTGGGGCGGAAGTGACGTTTCCAAGATGACACCGCTACCAGAAATAGTCCAGTGGCCATCTTGGATAAGGGAAGCATTACGGCCTTCGCTCCAGGGTGCCCTCAAGTGTTGGGATTCACCGGCAACTGAGTAAGGGGCCAATCGGGGTCCTGCCCCTCCTCCACTTTCCTCTTCCTGATATTTATAAAAAAAACATCCTGGTCGCAAGATGGCAGCTATGGTCAGAAAGGACTGGCGTTCTCCCTTCCCTCCAGGCAGTCCTAATGGTGGAGGACCAAGTCCCTACCAGAGACTGCAGAACCAGGCCCCAGCATTTCCTTAGTAAGTGGGAGGGAAGGATGTTAAGGAGGTATTGCATTATGGGGCAGCAGATCCGGGGGGGGGGGGTGAAGGGGTGGATATCTGCCATGCACATTTTTTATGGATATATGTCTCATGGATTCCCCCCTGTCTGATATTTGTTATCTCACAGCCGAAGCCCAGGAAGCTGCAGAGGTGTCAGGCAAAACAAAAAAGAAGTACCGCCGTACTTGCGGTGCAAAGATTCCCCCAGATACCAACAAGCTGTTATGCTATAGATGCAACAAAAAGATGGTCAACAAGGAGACAAAAGCCATTGGCAACAGATTTCCTAGATTTCAAGAAGGAAATAACATCTACTCTAAAATCCCTTCAGGCATCCATTAGCGAAATTAAGAGTGCGGATCAACCATCAACGTTGTCATCTAACCCGAGCAGTGCACATCGAGAGAAGACTTGGAAATCTTCAACTATCCCTCAGCCGCAGCTGAGCTCCTCCAACTCTTGAGTCTGAGGAGGAAGGGGAGCATTCAAGATCGCTCCAATTCCAATGTTGAACTAGGTTGGGCAAAACCCCAAAAAATATCTAAATACCTGTTTCCAGCAGAGTAAACGGAGGAACTCCTCAAGGCTATCTACATAACAGAGGATATCCAGGAAGCTCAGACCACCGATTCGGTCCGTGACCGGTTATATAGAGGTTTGCAGGAGACCAAAAACAGGTCCTTTCCTGTCCACCAATCACTCAAAGGAATCCTAAACAAAGAATGTGAATGCTCAGAAAACATGTTTTTTTTTTTTCTAAAGCCCTAAAAAGGAGATTCCCTTTTGAAGAAACGGAGGGCGTCCCGGCCAAATGCCCAAAATTAGTTGCATCTTTGGCCATGGTTTCAAAGAAGTCAGATTTATCCTTCGAGGGTATGGGTCTTCTGAAGGATAGAAAATAGACGTGACCCTGCGGAGGGCTTACGAGGCAGGGGCGGCAGGATTTCAGCCTAATGTGGCCAATACCTGCATAGCTAAGAACATGTCCTTCTGGCTGGAACAACTCTGTGGTTATTTGGAAAAAGTCCCCGGCACAGAGGAGGTGCTGGATTCCCTGCTCTTAATAGAAAAGGGAGTGACATATATGGCAGACGCCTCTGCGAAAGCTGTTCGATTTTCAGCTTGCACCACAGGCCTGATTAATGCAGCCAGAATGGCCCTCTGACTCAAGATCTGGGATGGAGACTAAGCAGCAAAGAATAAGTTATGCAACATTCCCTTTGACGGTAGCTTACCGTTCGGTCCAAGGCTCAATAAAATGTTAGCAAGGCCAGCTGACCAATCCAATCGAGAAGACCAAAAGAAAAGCTGAAAAGGTTTTTTCATCGCCCAAGAGGAGAAACTCAAAAGGGGAAAAGACACATCCCCAGCGAAGATGGGTCTTTAATAAAAACAAGGTGAAATCTAACGTCCTTTTCCCCAACTCTGGCGCCAGCAACAACAAACCTCAATGACGTTAGCCTGCAAGTGGAGGAAGGTTACGGCACATTTTCCAACAATGGCAAAGTTTCTGTGCAAACCCTTTCATCCTGCAGATAATCAAAGAAGGGTACAGGATAGTATTGATGACAAATTCACCAACCAGCTTCTGTATCACGACTCTCTGATTCACTACACCAAAGGAAAGCCATGGAGATGGCTGTCGCAGAACCACTAAAATAAAGGGGGATCATAGATCTACATCCTTCTCAGCAAGTATCAGGTTTCTACTCCTCAGTTTTCCTCAGACAAAACTCTTGGGCAAACATTGCCTAATCCTAAACTTGGAAGACCTGAACAGATCAATCCTTTACTGGAAATTCAAGATGGAAACTTACATCCAGAGGCGGCCTTTTTAGTAAGCCTCAACCTGAAGGACGCTTACCTCCATGTCTCGATCCATCCCACAATTTTTTAGATTTGCTATCCGAGAAAAAGGCAAATCCGTCTCTTCCAGTACCAGGCTCTCCCTTTCAGTATCTTGTTCGCTCCTTGCATATTCACCAAAATCATGGAGGAAGTCATGCAGGAGCTCAGGTTGAAAGGGATCCAGATAGTGCCTTACCTGGACGTCTTTCCAATCTATGGTCAGACATGAGAAGAGGTGTTGGCAAACCTTCAAACGACCAAAAATGTCCTTACCTCGCTAGGCTGGAAGATCAACGTGCAAAAAAATCAAACAGAATCCCATCCCAGAGGGTGGTATTTTTGGGTTACACTTTCGATTCAGTTGCCAAATGTATCTTTTTGCCAGAAGACAAAAAAATAAAACTGACCAATGGGGCGAAATGGCTAATCACCGCAACAGGTCCTCCTGGGCCTCATGTCAGCGTCCATCCCGGCTGTTCAATGGGACCAATTACACATGAGAGCACTACAGTACCATCTCCTAAGCCATTGGGGTGGAAAGACAACATCACTAGAGGAGGAGATTCCCGTCCCTCTTTATCAGAAAGTCCTTGGCTTGGTGGCTAAAAATGGACTCGCTGGCAAAGGGGAAGGCTCTGGCTTCCGCCTGTCCATGTCAGAGTTACCACGGATGCATGCGCTTTCTGTTGGGGAGCCCACATAGGCCACCAGGTCAGACAGATGCCCCACAGATACTTAATAGTGTTTAGGTCTGGAAACATGCTTGGCCAGTCCATCACCTTTGCCCTCAGCTGCTTTAGCAAGGCAGTGGTCGTCTTGGAGGTATGTTTGGGGTCATAATCATGTTGTAATACTGCCCAGCGGCCCCATCTCTGAAGGGAGGGGATCATGCTCTGCTTCAGTATGTCACAGTACATGTTGGCATTTATGGTTCCCTCAATGAATTGTAGCTCCCCAGTGCCGGCAGCACTCATGCAGCCCCAGACCATGACACTCTCCCCACCATGCTTGACTGTAGGCAAGACACACTTGTCTTTGTACTCCTTACCTGGTTGCCACCAAACACGCTTGACACCATCTGAACCAAATAATTTTATCTTGGTCTCATCAGACCACAGGACATGGTTCCAGTAATCCATGTCCTTAGTCTGTTTGTCTTCAGCCCAGTTATTTTGAGGGGACAGCAAATTTACACGGTTATACAAGCTGTACACTCACTACTTTACATTGTAGCAAAGTGTAATTTCTTCACTGTTGTCACATGAAAAGCTATAATTAAATATTTACAAAAATGTGAGGGGTGTACTCCCTTTTGTGAGATAGTGTGTGTGTGTGTGTGTGTATATGTATTTAATAGATGCTGTCCAAAAACAAAAGCCTGCAGAGAATAAGTACCGTTCTAGGCTTCCTCCTGGAGGGTGCAGGAGCTGGGCTTGCAGTGAGTACCCTCAAGGTCCATGGGGCAGTCCTATCAGTATTCCTGGAAATGCCGGTCAACAACAATCCGTTAGTCAAGCGACTTTTCAAATCCACCGAGAGAACCTGCCCCAGCAAGGGCCTCAGGGAAGCCCCCTGGGATATCTCATGCTCCCTCACCATAGACCCTTTTGAGCCACTCGTGGAAGCATCCCTTCAACACCTTATTCTTAAGGTAGCATTACTTGTTGACATCCCATCGGCTAGGCATGTAACTGAGCTACAAGCCCTGTGTATAAAAGAACCGATCCTCTCGATTTTTCCAGATAAATTGCTATTTATATCAGACCAGAGTTACATCGACGTTCCATTGGACACAAGAAGTGGTATTACCATCTTTTCGCCAGAACCCTTCTAATCGGGGAGAAGAGGCTTTCGCTACACTAGACATCAGGAGGTGTGTTTTACATTATTTGGAAATCACCAAACCCTTCAGGAAGGCGTCCTCTTCATATTGTTTGGAGGCACTCAGAAGGGAAAGTCGGCATCTAAAAGTTCTATAGCCAGATGGATCAAGATGACAATAGAAATAGCCTACTTGACTAAAATCCAGGCCAGCCATCCAAATTTGAAGGCGCACTCCACTCGCTCTGTAGCTACTTCCTGGGTGGAAAGGGCTTGGGCATCCATTGAAAAAATTTGCTGAGCAGCCACCTGGTCCAGGGACTCCACTTTCGTGAGAACTACAGGATTGATCTGGTCTCCACCCAAGATCTGACCTTTGGTCGAAAGGTCTTGCAAGCGGTAGTTCCACCCTAGGTACGCATCTTTGGGGTCTCATGTGACTCTCCTGGAGGATGACTTGGGAAAGTCTGAGTTATTACCTGATAACTCCCTTTCCAGGAATCCTCCAGGACGGTGGACCTACACCCTTACTGATGGAAAACATCAGACTAGATCTATCATTCTGCTAGCCTTTGCTGTCCAGGTCATCTTTATACGACTGAGGGGCAGCCGGTGGGCGGCTCTTTTAAACCTATCTCTTATGTGATCGTCCTGGAGGATTCCTGGAAAGGGCGTTATCAGGTAATAACTTGGACTTTTAAGGTGCCAGAAACAACTCTTTTTAGACCATAGGTAAGATTCAAAAAAACATAATCATCAATGACTGAACCAGGTGAGATTGAGCTATAAATAGTGACTATTTTCCTATAGGTGGTTATTGAGTGAGAGCAGTCTGATCTCTGTCTCACATCTCGTTCACTGCACAGCATTTCCCCATTTATATTTGATCTGTATTGACGAATATTGTGCCCAAATCTTGCCTTATTCTAGGGGTTTAAATGTTTGATGAACTTGTAGTGAGGCTACATTCTTGACCTGGGCTGGGACTACCTGAGGAAATTCTTCTTTCTCCCTAGGGTCAAGGGCCCCCCCTCTATGCATATTATGGATATATTTCTATAACAAACTACAGTTGACTAACATCTACTTCACTATAGATATGGCTTCTCTCATACATGGGGGACCACTAATGGGATTTAATCTTGACTCAAACACAATGACTTCTATATATTTCAGGTGTTCAATTTTATATCTCCTATGGTCACAACATACCTATCAGTTCTGGTTCTTCTTTGAAAAATCTGACCTTAAATTAATTCAGCACTTTTTTTTTTTTTTTTAAACAGTGCGTTTTATTGAAACGTTTGGTACAATACAAAAATAAACCGTACATTGAAACTTTGGCCATGTTAATAATATGCAGAGGTATAAAAATAGGTATAATCACATACAGTAGCACTCATAAACAGTACAGACACAGAACAAAGGAATAACAGTAGGGGTACTCTCAGTCGGCCCAACATTTAAACAGTTCATATTGAAGACGGCCAGCAAGGGACAGTTACTCATAGCACTACTGAGCCGTAGCAGGACAGTGCACCCATTTGTCCCAAATCTTATTAAACTTTTGAGGGCACCCCCTGTGTTTATATAAAAGTTTATGAAAAGGGATAACATTATTGATTTCCTTAATCCATAGCCCTAAAGTAGGGGGAGTGGGCCTCATCCACTGTCTGGCTATCAATTTACGTGCTATAAACAAGGTTTCCTGAAGAAATATTACAGTGGATTTGGGCATCTCTCCGTCCGGAAAGACCCCCAGGAGACACTCCTTAGGGGATAGTTGCAGGGAGACCCTATTTTGTCATGGAGAAAAGTGACTATCTGTTGCCATAAAGCCTGCAGTTGGGGACAGCTCCATAGTAGATGGAAAAAGGAAGCCTCAGGGTCTCCGCACATAGGGCAAGAGGGGGCCTGGTCAGGGTTATATTTTGACAGTCTAGGGGGGGTGAGATAAGCCTGGTGTATTATAAAGGTCTGGGTCAAGCGATCCGACAGTTTCGGTGACACACTGCGACACGTCTCCAGGGCATCCTCCCACTCCTCGTCCTCCATGGCCCCTACGCTACGTTCCCAACGGGTCTTAAGTGCATACGCCAAAGTGGTTGAAGAGGGTGTGTGGAGTTCAGAGTAGAATATGGAGATGAGGTGACTGGGTTCTGTACATTTAACAATCTCAAGGGTGGTAATCGACACTAACTCAGATGGACCGTCAGGGAATTGAGATCTATAAGCATGGGAAAGCTGCAAGTATCTGTAATTCATGGGGCCTTGAAGAGCAAACTATTCTCGCAGAGTCTCATAAGACTGCAGACCAGCAGTCGTGGAAATATGGCTAAGGAGAAAAATACCTCTCCCACTCCATACGAACAGATCGGGGATGGAAAGAAACTCCTGCAATGCACCATTATGCCACAGGGGGGAGAGGGTGTGAAACGGGGGACACCGGAGCTTGGACGCTACCACTTCCCAGATTTGACAATAATGGTATAAGAGGGATCTGGGGCACAGGGGCTCCGCCGAGCCCCTAACGCCCCGAAGGATAACTAAGAGGGGATCCCCGAGAGGTTGAGCCCACCCAGGGCAGAGCAGAGTCAAGAAGCGCTCCCTATCCGTTTTATCTATATGGAATAACTGAGACAACTGAGCTGCCAGGTAGTACAGATTGAAATCCGGTAGGGCCACCCCCCCCTAGGTTTGTAGGATTCTTGAGCTTGCGCCAGGAGATTTTGTGCCGGTTAGCACCCCAAACAAAGGCCTTAAGGAGCGATTCCATCTGCTTAAATAGCTTTAGCGGTAGATAAACAGAAGAGTGCCACACAACATAAAGAATTTTGGGAAAGAGAATCATTTTAATTAAGTTGACTCTACCCATCACTCCCAGTGGTAGTTTGGAACATGCTTGAACTTTAGCCTTAAGCAGAGGGAATAAGGGTTGAACATTATCCGGGACATAATCTGCTGAGCTATCCGTCACTTGAATCCCCAAGTATTTAATACGGGATACGCATTGCAAGACCGGGCTCGCGGGGGCGGTCGCCTGCGGGCTCTCGTCGAGTGGGAGGATTTGCGATTTATCCCAGTTTATCTGGAAACCGGAGAACCGTCCGTATCGTTCGATTAAAGAAAGGGCTGTGAGCAGGGATTCCTGAGAGTCCTCCAAATACAGCAAAGTGTCATCAGCATACATGCTGATTTTCTCTACTAGTGCCCCCCTACGTAGGCCACGGATCCCAGGGTGCGCTCTAATGGCCATCGCCAGGGGCCCCGCGGCCCGGTGCGTACAGTAAGGGGGAGAGGGGGCACCCTTGACGAGTGCCACGGGATAAAGGGAATGCAGTCGACTGCCAGCCGTTGGCCAGGACCCTAGCTACCGGGGCACTATACGGGAGTTTGACCCACTTAATAAAGTTAGGTCCAAAGCCATACCGTTCTAGGCAGGCCCATAGAAAAGGCCATTCCACCGAGTCGAATGCTTTAGCCGTGTCCAAGGAGACCACCACCCTGCTTCCCATACCGTCGTGTTGCGCCTGAATTCAGCACTTTTAACATTTTGAGCACTATGGTAAGCCCATCTCCTCAGTATGATCTTTAAGTGTAGAAAATGGAGTCTGATTTAATGAATTTTATATTAATATTTTGATGAACTATGCATGTCACTATCATCCATTTATGAATTGTTTGTCTTCTTAATCTATAGTATCAGCAATTTTCTGCACTCATAAGACTCCTGAGGAAGACTTGGAGGTTGTAAACCTCCAACAAAAAAATCAAAACCTGAAAGACAAAGGAATAAGGAGCTAGTATGCATTACATACGAGCTCATTATGAGATACTTACTTACCTTAGAACGAGGCTCTTCCAGAGGCGCCTGCTCATCGCTGAGACGGCCAAAATGTTCATCCGTCTTCCTTCCGGGTTCGCGTCCTGCGGCCATCTGATTGGCCAGAGCCGCAATGACGTCACTCCCGCTCATGCATGCAGGAACTGCCGTTCACAGCGCAGGGCTCTGAAGGAACGTCACAGGTGGCCGTTCCTCCAGAGCGCACACGCCAGTGATGTCACTGGCTGCATGCAAAGTAACTATCTCCTAAACAGCGCATGTTTAGAAGATATTTACAGTAGCTATAGGTAAGCCTTATCTTAGGCTTAATTACCTATAGGTAAAAGTTAGAGGGAACTTCCTCCTTAATAGTGAAACATGTAGAGCGGAAGTTGCTGCACTGCTGTTCTAAATGCACCATTTGTGATGTGTTTTTTTTAATTTTGATATAAAATAAAAATTATGTTTTATTGAATGGTCTAAAAAAGTTGTTTCTGGCACCTAAAAGTCCCGTTCTGCTTCAACATTTTTTTCATACATATGTGGGATGTGGTGCCTTTTTGGTACTTCACTGCCTGACCCATTGATTTTATTTTTAAAACATGCAAAAATAGCTCTGGTTAAAGAGGGTTAAACGAAAGGGGTTAAAGAGGAACTTCATCTGAATCATTAAAAAGTAAATAAAGGCACCTTTTTAAAACTGTTGTAAAATGACAAATTAAAACCAGATAGTTACTGTGGATTGCTTGCTTTCATTTCTGTGATTTAATGTTTTTATGTGCACTGTTCATATCAGAGTGGCCATTATAAAGTAAGGGAAGAGGATTATCTCTCCTCCTTGTTGGAGTTCTGTAAGACCCCACACCTGCACATTCAGTGCTCTAGCTGGGAACCTTTTGTTTCACATAAAAAAATAAATAAAAACTCCCTGGAAGGCACTGGTGAGGAAGAGTTTCCTAGGGGCAGCTGGGCAGTAGGGATGGGTTGAACACCCCCCGTTTCGTTTCACAGCAGAACTGCCGAACAGGGGAAATGTTCTAACCGAACAGCGAACCCTATTGAAGTCTATGGGAGCTGAACAGGAAAAAGCAAACGTGCCCATTTTGAAGGCTTATATGCAAGTAATTGGCCCTAAAAGGGATATGGGGGTCAGGTTACTGCCCTGGAGGACATGTTTTATTTAAAAAAGTAAATAAATAAAAACAATAGTTTTTTCAGGAGCAGTGATTTTAATTATGCTTAAAGTGTAACAATAAAAAAGAAAAATTCCTTTTAACTATAGTGCTTGGGGTGACCCCTTAATGTGCCTGTAAAATGGCACATCTGTACCATGCATAAAACATGCAGCAGCAAAAATGACACTTCTAAAGAAAAAAAAAAAAAAGAGTCAAATCCCATTTATTCGTGGTTACCAGTGCCGACACCCGGCTATTGAAGAAAAAATTTAAAAATGGGTCCCCTCCCAGTCCATTACAGATTCTTCGGGACTGGTTTGGATGTGGAGGGAAAACTGCAAAAATCGATACCAAACCCTTATCTGGGCATGCAGCATGGCAGTCCCCAAAGCACCTTGTCCCCATGTTGATGGGGACAAGGGTCTCTTCCCGACAACCCTGAGCTATGATTGGTGGGGTCTGCAGGCGGGGGCTTATCGGAAACTCGAACCCCACTTTAGCAAGGGGGCTCCTAGACTCTGTAAATGGGCATAGTACCTTTTACCCATTTACCAAAAAAGTGTCAAAAAGTAATAATCACAAGAGACAGTTTTTGACAAATCCTTTATTAAAATATAAAAAATAGTGTCCCTCAATGTAAATCTATTGTCAATCACGCTGCCTGCCAGACCCGAAAAATAGAAAAAAGTAAAAAACACTCTCGCCTCCCGCTGAATGCCTCCTCTGTGCTTTGGCATTTATTATATAGGGAAGGAGCAGGCCCATCTGGCTACGTCAGGCAGTGGCACTGCCCCCTTCTGACGTCACGGACTGGTGCATGCTGGGCATGTGATGTCAGAAGGTGCGGTGCCATCGGGTGATGTAGCCAGATGGCCCGCCCCTAACCTATATAAGAAATGTCAAAGCGCAGAGGAGGCATTCGGCAGGAGGCGAGATCATTTTTTATTTTTGCTATTGTTTGGATCCAGCGGGTGATGTGATTGACAATAGATTTGAGGGATACAATTTTTTTAATAACGGATTTGTCAAAAACTGTCTCTTGTGTTTATTACTTTTTGACCCTTTTTTGGTGAGTGGGGGGGGGGGGGTGGGATGATCTGGGGTCCACCTTATTAAAGGGGGCTTCCAGATTCCAAAGTGATCAGCTCTGTACAGGAACAAATTACTACTGTCAAATAGCGATAAGCTCAGGTCTGTTCAAGTCCTAGTCCAAACCCACCCAAGTGAGCCCACCAGGAAGCTGTAACCTGTATTGGTCCAATCATGAGTGGTCAAAGCACTCTCCGCCCCTTGTACACAAGGGACGTGTATACGTGTGGCTGTGGGGCTGGGAATGTCTTGGCAGCTTCTGATTGGCTCTGTGCAATGACATCTTCCTATAGCTCAGGTGGATTCAGACTATGATCCGAACACGCCTAAGCTCATCCCTGTTGTCTAGATAGAAAGGGCCATCTCCAAGTGTCTGCATGAAGTAAGGACTACATGTTGGATTGACTAGCATCATACATTGGTTACAGCTGGTTCATATTTTAGTGAAATGGCATTTTTTGTTCCCATAATTATTTATTATATTATCAGTAGCGCTGTACTACTGCATTTTATCATCACTTATTGACTTGGTATGTCTTTTCTTTTTCTGCTTATATAGCTCGAGATGCTGCAATATTGAAGATAGAATCTGTTGTTAAGGATCAGTTTGCAGTTGAACTGAAGAATAAAGAACATGAGATTGAAGTTATTGATCAGGTAAGAATAACATATTGATATCTGAAAGGCAAATCTACTTGTGTTTTTAAAAAGAACCAATTGGTGATCTTTTGCACAAAATCTACTGGAGAACATACAGAATGATTTGTCCTGTTCTGAAAAGACTGGCTTTAGAGTGGTTGTAAACCCCATTCATGAAATCTGACCTATGCACATATATCTATAGTGTTTATTAATCTCTCTCCAAAGCTCTGGGTGCCGTGTCTTTCTGCTGCTTCGTTCCTCGGTTATCAGCATAATAACATCTGGCAAGTTCTCCGATATGAGATCAAAGCAGCTGAAAATTTGTGTCGGGTAGGGGACTTAGAAACAGATAAGCAGAGAGCTTGTCTATTCACAGCACAGCTCTGCAAGTTTCTTCGTTCCTCTGCCTGTGGGGGGGGGGGGGGCTGCCTTTCCTCCATTCAGCTGTCACACAGTGCATGCCCAGACTCCACACCCACTACTGAATGAGAAAACAAGATTTGTAACAGTATGTGCACATTCTTAACTGTGTAGAAAGCTAAAGACATCACAAATATAAGTACAACTTAAGTAGGAGGATTTGTTTCATCTCTGTGTGTCATCTGAGGCTGTTCAGTTCACTGGGTATATGTAAGGGTTTACATCCACTTTAAGGCTGCTTTATTCAGATCTCACTTCCCACCTCTGCATCATGGTGCAGTTGTCTCTTAGGAGGAGATTTACTAAAACTGGAGAGTGAAAAATCTGGTGCAGCTGTGCAGTTTAAACAATTCGCTTTTAGCTATCATTAACACTGTACACAGCTTTGAAATTGTGCGACTTCACCTGAACTCGCACGATTTCAAAGCCGCATTTCAGTCCAACTTCGGGGGTGACTTGAAAGAGATCTGTGTGGGTTTATGCACAGATGTCTATTGAAGTCGCCCCTGACGTCCCCAAAAGTAGTGCAGGAACTACTTTTGGAAATAGGTGCGGCGCTGCAAAGTCGGCGTTGCATCGATTGGGACGGTGCCATTTCCTGGCAATGGGCTCTGATTTGACATGCGATTTGACCTGTCAAATCGCGCCAATGTCAATGGGGGGGGGGCTTGTTGTTAAAGCTTAATTGAACAAGCTGAAGTTAGAAACTGATCGGCTACCATTCACAGCTGCACTAGATTCTGAGTGCTCCAGTTTTAGTAAATCTCCCCCTTAGTGTTGCTAAGGACTAGAGAAGAGTTTGCAATTCCAGTTATGTTAGCAAAATCAGAGTATCTTTAAAAATGAACTGAGTTACATAGACTTGTATCTATTTACATATTAGGGAGGCTCAACACCACATCCAGAAATAAATATACTTGAAATGTATATATTAGGGATCGACCGATTATCGGTAAAGCCGATATGCACTTTCCCCAATATATTGAAATCTGCCACCAAGGTGACCGATATTTCAGGAAAGTGCTGTACCGGAGTAATGCCTGCAGCTAGAGGCATCATCCCGGTGCCGGTGTCCATAGCCGACGGTCTGCTGCCTTGTAATGACAACCGATGCGGCTGAGAAGCAGCTCGGCTGTCATTACAAGGAGCGGGAGGGGACGTCCCCACCGGGAGACCCGGGCATCCTACCGGCACAGCCGCCAAAGAGAAGAACCGATCAACGCCGCATTCGGCCCTGATCGTGTCTCCATGTAAACGTACTCGGCGGCAAATTAAAAAAAAAATGCAAGCATTCAAAACAGCCAAACTTGGCGTTTTGAATGCTTTTAAGTGCAGAGGAGGGGTTTGGGGTCATTTAGACCCCCAGGTCCCTCCACAACAGTACCTGTGAAAAAAATGTTTTTAAATGTCCAAAAATATAGGCCAATATTGGCCGATACCGATATCCGATGACCAAAATATCGGCATTAAAAAAAGATATCGGTTGATCACTAATTAATATAAATATATATAAATAATTGGACAGCTAGAGCCACATATTTTGACTTCCTATATTTCCTAAAAGCTTACCACCATAACATAAGGACTTATACTGTATGCAGCGCTGCACCAGATTTTGCACTCTCCAGTTTTAGTAAATCAACCCCATTGACTTCTTCCCCAGCAAAACAATGCTGCTGCCTTTACTTACAAGAGCCTGCCCACACACTGTAGAGAATTGGCTCTTGGAAGATGTTTAGGGGAAAGCCTGCATCAGTGGGAACTGAGCTCCCAGCAGTTCCTGCTGCAAGAGTTTTTTTTATAAGCCTAGTGATGTCGCAGGGAGTGATAAAAGCTGTTTCTCACCACAGAAACCAGATAAAACAGACAAATTCCAGGGACTAGCTTAGAAAGAGAAAACTGAGGTTTAGGGGTAAATTTTGGATACTGTCTGGACCTACATAATAAAATATGCAGTAATCCTGCAGTCTTCAGGTAAAACTGACACAACAAAAATAGTCCAGCTAATAAAGCCCAAACTTGTCTCAGTTCCTTACTAGCTAAAGAAACAAAAATGAGGATGACAGCCCTGGAACCTGAACCGTTAGAAGTCAGCGGCTCCTATAGTTCAAAATCACAGGTTCCTTGACATTTTTATGAACCCGTGGAATGCACAGACCATGATGTACTGTGTGCTTTATTCTCATGCTCTCTTCTGCCCAGAAGCAGGCTGTAAAATCATGGGTGGCACTGTGCAAATGAGGCTGATTTACTTCTATGCTTCTTGTAGGGCAGTGATGTCTCTGCCAATGGACATGGGTGCATTGGGCTTTGAAGACTTGTACCTAGAATTAGGGTGATTTTCTGGGACTCTGTCCTTATTTTATTACTACCAGCCTAAGCTGGTAGCATGAAGGTATCTTCTGGTGTGATGTCAGTTAATGTCACGAAGATGAGTGAAAATTAGAGCTAAACTCTAGCTGTTGATGTGCAGCAGTGAGAAGAGCTGTTTCTTTATTCCTTTAACACTGGAACAATAACAAAATCAAATTCGATGTGAATTAGTAAAGTGATAATATTCTTTCTAAAGCCATTCCTGTTCTCAGCCTTCTATAGCAGCAAGATGTTTGTCACAGTTCTTTGACCATAGAAGCCTACTGTATAGGATTTATTGTATGTGTGCTGTGTGACAAAATTATCTTCTGCTTTTTTGGCTCAGTCTTACTCGGTGTTCTTGTTGTTTGTTTTTTAGAGGCTGAATGAGGCTAGACGAATGATGGATAAACTCAGAGCATACATTGTGGCTAATTATTACGCTTCTGCAGGGTTTGGTAAAGGACATGAGGTAAGCAATGTATGCTATTTCATTCCAATATTCTATTCAGGGACATTCAACAGTTTAATATATTTTTTTTTTTTTAAATAGATATGTTCTTTTCCTCAGGGCACCTCTGCATGTGATCCCACAATTCTAAATCATCCATCTATCAAAAAATTCTTGGAATCCCCGTCACGAGCTTCATCGCCTGCAAACCACCGTTCAGACACCCCTTCTGTCAGTAATTCGGAAACTGACTCTATATGTACTCACAGTGAACTTCTTGATAAAGATAGTCATGGAGCTACCAAAACTGGGCACAAAGGGACCTCTGCTGCAGATGGAAAACCAGGGAAGGTATGAATTTTGAGGTTTTAGTAATTTTATTTTTTTCAAAAATAAAAAGTTGCACATATGTATATATTTCAGCATTTTACACATAAAACACATTGTGGTGAAGACTGTAAATCTTCCTTTCTCATCCATTGAGCAAGAACCTTCTTTTTCGCCTTTGGGTTTTACTGCTACCTACAGTACAGCTGTCATGATTGCCCCCCGTTCACACTCATGGCTTCTTGCATTGTGCTGTCTGACGCAGCACTCGTCTGCAGCCTTGAATTCGTTACTCTCTACTCCTCTATTCTAACATCGGTGTGTAACTCTGTTAAGTGTGGTGTAGCCTGTTCCTCTTCCCTTTTGGCCAAGGTTTTGACTATAGTGACACAAAACCCTATTGCCCAAATCACCCAGTTATTTGGAGACTCTGACTCCGGAGGCCACAAAGGCTCTCTAGCACTTTTTATTGCAAATTCTACGTCTGATCTACCCGTGGCCTTGGTGGCTTCTGAATTGCTGAGACTTTGTCTGAGTCAGAAATGCTTCAGTCTTTGTCTGATGGGATTTGCCCCAAGAATTCAGTCCTCTGCTATTTTTTGAGAACACTGTAGCCCTTATCAGTGTGTATCCGCTTGTTTCCATTAGTACTGTTCATAGCTTTGGGTCCTTTAGAGCCACCAAGACTTTCCCATTGCACCTGTTTTTCCAACTCTTTCTCCACTATGATTGGAAATACCCCAACAAGCTGTTTCCTCCTCCAAAGTGCTTATTAGCCTTGTACTCATTTGGGAGGGATCTTAAAAACCAGTCTGTCCCCACTGTTCTTACAATTTCCTGCCTCAAATCGACTATATCTGTCTTAACTATTCAATCTTTCAGTGGATGGAAGCCCACCCTGTTCTCCCCACCCTGTTCTCACTAGTGAGGCGTGCTCTTGACCCCATACTCACTTTGCTTTACAGTTCCAAACTATGGCTGACTGGTCATAATCTCTTAAGAGATCTTACCACTGCTAAAGTTGATCCTGTGCTTATAGAATGCATGGAGAAAATAGCTGTAAACTTTAGTTGTGAGTGCTTGCGCAGGTCTCCTATCAGTACATAAGCATAGCAAACTTTGGTTAAGTGGCTGAATTGTGGAACCCATGTTAAAGAAGCGTCTGATCCCCATGGCTTTCAAAGGGAGGTCTCTGGATCCATTAACAAGGATGCTACCAGTGGCAAGAGCAATCATTTTAATCACCAGAATAAGCACAGAGAACATACTGCAAAGACTTCTCCCTGGTATTGATTAAGAAGCAATCATTTGTTTCTCCACTCCAGCACCCTCCATGCCAAGACTTCACAGGCTTGACCCCCAAGTCCATCCAAACGGTTTGCGGCTCAAAGTTTGCCAAACCCTCAAAAAAGCCTTTCTCTGAATGAAGGTGCACCCCTAATGATGTTTGTTATCCTTTTGCAGACACCTGTACACCTTGCATCCCAGATGCTTTGGTGCAATAGGTGGTAACCGATGGCTACAAACTAGAATTTTGTTAATTACTACCTCTTAGTTCTTCACCTCCAAAATTTTTGTCTCTGCGCAGATTAGCAGATCACCATCAAGCCCTTTCAATTCCTTTAGACCAAGGTGTCATGCCCACAGTTCCTGTGACAGATTGCAAGGCTTTTACTCCAACCTATTCATAGTCCCAAATCCAAAGAGAAATCCCTCCCATCTTATGTCTCAAGGCTCTGAATGTTCTCATTTAAGCTCGAGTCCTCCATGTCTCTCCTCACCGGTCTTCACCAGAGAGACTGGTTTCTGGCTTCAGTTCAGCAAGGTACTGACCCCAGTATTGGCCCTACTTTGTTCTCATGTCATCCTTATTGTGGTATGCTTAGACGACCTTCTGTTTAGGGCACAGTGGCAGCGGGCTCCATCAGTTGTTGTGACTTTGACTGTCTAGACGGTACAGTGGTTTTGATGTATCCTGAACCTAAGGCCTCATGCACACAGGGCATTAGGAAAAAACGAGCTGCAAAGCCACTATCCACTCCAGGAAAAAGCGTCTGTAAAAACACTTTAGCAGCTTTTTGCATTGGCGTCAATGTGCAAATCTATGAGAGCTGTCTTTGATCCAACTTTCAGCCTATTGATTAGAAGTCACATCCAAGCGGAGCTAGCATTACCATGGAAGACAGCGTCGGAGAAGGACCCGGTCAGCGGCGGAGAAGACCGCAGCAGGAGAGAAGACCGGAGGGAGAAGATCGAAGGAAGATTTTTAATTAAGAACTTCTCAAAACTGTCTCTTGTCTTTATTTACACTACACTGCTTTTTTTTTTGGGGGGGGGGGGGTAAATGGGAAGGGGTACAATGTACCCCATACTCATTCACATGGGGGGGGGGATGGAATCTGGGGGGCTTAAAGGGGGCTTCCAGGTTCCGATAAGCCCCCTGCCCGCAGACCCCCACAACCCCTGCCCAGTGTATTCGGGAAGAGGCCCTTGTCCCCATCAACATGAGGACAAGGTGCTTTTAGGTGGGGGGGGGGTGCAGATCCATCCATCTTCTGGATCAGCTTTGGATGTCAGCGTGCAGGGCTGGGGAGGAGTCCTGAACACCCAGTCAATAAATGGAATGTGATCATTCGGGATGTCTTGTCTCCTGATTAACATCCTGGTAATACTTGGCTGACTCTGCAGCTTGGATCCATTCTGCTGAAAGGTCATCCTATCCAGATTCAGCTGGATCGTGCCACAGTGATGGTATACAGTGGGTACGGAAAGTATTCAGACCCCCTTAAATTTTTCACTCTTTGTTATATTGCAGCCATTTGCTAAAATCATTTAGGTTCACTCTTCTTCCTCATGAATGTACACATAGCACCCCATACTGACAGAAAAACACAGAATTGTTGACATTGTTGCAGATTTATTAAAAAAGAAAAACTGAAATATCACATGGTCCTAAGTATTCAGACCCTTTGCTCAGTATTTAGAAGAAGCCCCCTTTTGATCTAATACAGCCAGGAGTCTTTTTGGGAAAGATGCAACAAGTCTTTCACACCTGGATTTGGGGATCCTCTGCCATTCCTCCTTGCAGATCCTCTCCAGTTCTGTCAGGTTGGATGGTAAACGTTGGTGGACAGCCATTTTTAGGTCTCTCCAGAGATGCTCAATTGGGTTTAAGTCAGGGCTCTGGCTGGGCCATTCAAGAACAGTCACGGAGTTGTTGTGAAGCCACTCCTTCGTTATTTTAGCTGTGTGCTTAGGGTCATTGTCTTGTTCGGCCCAGTCTGAGGTCCAGAGCACTCTGGAGAAGGTTTTTGTCCAGGATATCCCTGTACTTGGCCGCATTCATCTTTCCCTCGATTGCAACCAGTCGTCCTGTCCCTGCAGCTGAAAAACACCCCCACAGCATGATGCTGCCACCACCATGCTTCACTGTTGGGACTGTATTGGACAGGTGATGAGCAGTGCCTGGTTTTCTCCACACATGCCGCTTAGAATTAAGGCCAAAAAGTTCTATTTTGGTCTCATCAGACCAGAGAATCTTTTTTCTCACCATCTTGGAGTCCTTCAGGTGTTTTTTAGCAAACTCCATGCGGGCTTTCATGTGTCTTACACTGAGGAGAGGCTTCCGACGGGCCACTCTGCCATAAAGCCCCGACTGGTGGAGGGCTGCAGTGATGGTTGACTTTCTACAACTTTCTCCCATCTCCTGACTGCATCTCTGGAGCTCAGCCACAGTGATCTTTGGGTTCTTCTTTACCTCTCTCACCAAGGCTCTTCTCCCCCGATAGGTCAGTTTGGCTGGACGGCCAGCTCTAGGAAGGGTTCTGGTCGTCCCAAACGTCTTCCATTTGAGGATTATGGAGGCCACTGTGCTCTTAGGAACCTTAAGTGCAGCAGAAATCTTTTTGTAACCTTGGCCAGATCTGTGCCTTGCCACAATTCTGTCTCTGAGCTCTTCAGGCAGTTCCTTTTGACCTCATGATTATCATTTGCTCTGACATGCATTGTGATCTGGAAGGTCTTATATAGACAGGTGTGTGGCTTTCCTAATCAAGTCCAATCAGTATAATCAAACACAGCTGGACTCAAATGAAGGTGTAGAACCATCTCAAGGATGATCAGAAGAAATGGAAAGCACCTGAGTTAAATAGATGAGTGTCACAACAAAGGGTCTGAATACTTAAGACCATGTGATATTTCAGTTTTTCTTTTTTAATAAATCTGCAACAATGTCAACAATTCTGTGTTTTTCTGTCAGTATGGGGTGCTATGTGCACATTCATGAGGAAGAAGAATGAACCTAAATGATTTTAGCAAATGGCTGCAATATAACAAAGAGTGAAAAATTTAAGGGGGTCTGAATACTTTCCGTACCCACTGTACATCAGCCATGAGGGAAGAACCAGAGGTCTCGCCACAACAAGAATGGAAGATCAAATACTGTTCCGGGCAGAACTATATACTCCAGCCTTGCCTGCCATCTACATCTCACACATACACAATTCACAATCAGACTTCCCAAAACAACAGCACTTGGACCCGAGGGCATGGTCCCTACACCCAGAGGTATCTGGGGATCTGTATCATAGATGAGCAATGCCAGATGTTGTCTTTTTGGCTTTCAGGGTAACAACAAACTGGACAGGTTTGTCTTCAGGTACAGGGATCATCTAATGGAAGCAGTGGATGCTCTGGTGGCTCTGTGGAATTCGTACACAAGCTTCTTCATTGTCTGCTTCTCAGGATCAACATGGAGAATATATTAGTGAGCCTCATTTTTCCAGTCTGGCCCAGGTGGATATAATATACCAATTTAGTATCGCTCCTGTTGGATACTCTGAGGGCACTGCTATCCTGCTTCAGGGTTGCTGGCTGTAACTGCCTGGCTGTTAAACCTAGGTTTTGAGAGACTGACATCTGAGTCTGATTCCTGCAGTGCCTAAAGGTAGGAGACGGTGCCTTTATCCTGCGTGGAGTTTTTCTTGGATGTTACATAGGAACATGATAACGTTGAAGCCCAGGATGTCGTTCTTGCCTAAGGTAGTTTCTGCCTTTGATTTCAACTAGTCAAAAGGAAATTTTTTTAGGCCACTGTTTTTTTTTTTTTTTTTTTTCAGAAAGAATGATTTTTTTTTTTTTTTTTCCATTCCGAATGGTCCCAGCAAGAGTACTTATGCTTCTCCTGCTACCATCTCTAGGTGGCTCAAACCATCAATCAAACTTTTGGCCTTCAAGATCTGGTTCCACCTTTCTTGACAAGGTGCACTCTACTAGAACTGTGAGTGCTTCTTGGGCCTTTTGACATCAAGTACATTTTTTCCCAAATTTACAGGCTGCCACCTGGTGTTCTGTCCACAGTTCTCCCAGTGGTTCAGTGAGCTTGCAGGTAGTCCTCAGTTCTCTGTTCTTCTTGGGCCTTTTAGCATTTGTTTTCTGTGTTGCACACCCCTCAATTTGGAAATACTGAAGTTAAGACTTGATGTCTTCTTCAACAGACCAGAAAGAAGACCGGATTTTCATCATGGAATGAAAAACTGGCCTACAGTTTTTAGTTTCCCAATGTCCAAGCCACCTGTAGGCACCAGTATAACCTGAAGGTCAAAGATTTCCTTCGTCCCTCAGTGGGCTACAAAAGTATTTCAAGCAGTTATAAGGAAAGCAAAAGAGGGTAAGAGCTGATATTCAGGCAAGTAAAATCATAGTAACTAATAGTAGATAATTGGCTGTACAATTTCATTAATATTTATGTTAGCCTACTAAAATCTGGTAATGCTGCAAGTATTTCATACAGTGCCAAAAAGTACTCTCTCAATCTAAGAATCTGTCCTATCCGTATAGAAAAATTCAGACATTTACCTCTGTGTGTAGATACTTTTTCTCCATAGCATGTCATAGCTGACCCAAGAACAAAAAAAAAAAAAAAGGCAAAGTTCCAGAACTTAACTTTCTTAATTAACTTCTGGATGCAGAGCTGAATGTGGCCACACTACTAAAGTGAGGATATGAGCACATTTAATCACGCAGAATAATGTATGAAAATCACAGTTGCACTCATACAAATCATGTGGAAGTAGTCTTTGTTTATACAATTCAAGAATAACCCTGACAATAATTTGCAAACGAAAGATGCCGGCCTGCTTGAAGCAGAGTGGGGTCTCCAATTTAATGAAAAAGATAGACAAACAGAAAAACAGAGTAGAAGGGCCAATAGTGTAATAACTCCATCATTGATTTTAATCATAAAGAATGGATCAGCTGAACTCGGGGCAATCCCCTATCTGTCTGGGTTTATTATTAAAATCATAATTGAATTGCTAAACTATAGGTCCTTTTGTACTGCATGTCAGAAAAACTCCTCTAAGGAGATAAAAGGGTTTTGGTATTTTTGCCTAAGCTGTGCTTGTCAGTAAGCATGAGTCTGTGGAGGTTGACATGATGGCTTATAACGCATTGCAAGAAAAGCAGATTATCATGTTAATTGGTTGAGTTTAATGACCTTTAATAGCTCCTCCTTTTAAAGCTGTTATGTTTATGAAATCTTTACGTTTGCAATGTATTTTTAGGATTCCGCGCCAACAGAAAATGACAACCAAATTGCTGGGTTTACAAGATCTGTGGACACTTCCAGGCGTTTTGTGAAGAAAACTCTGGTTGTTGGAAACGTCTCCAAGTATGTTTACTGTCATCTGCAGATAGCTTTGTGTTTGTTTTTTAAGACCTGGAGTGTACTTTTATAACCTTGCTATCTAAAAAGCAATGTATATAGTTTTATTTTATTTTTTTCTGAGATTGGTTTGGAGATAATTTGGCAGAATAAACCTGAGCATAGAAAGTTAGAGGCTCCCCCAAAAGCAAGCTACAAAATCTCTACAAGTGACAATGCTCTTGTAGTTGGAGATGTTTGACTCCCCCCACTAGGACCATTCCTGAATACATCTTTTTTTTTTATTGGGATTGAATCTGTTCTTATCAAACACACTGTTCCCATGTGATTTTCCTATGCTTAATCTCCACATTACAAGCTTTCGGCATTAGGGACTCCGTTCCAGAATACTGTAGGACTTTGTCTTGATCCTGAGCTTTACCTTGGAATGGTATAGAGCAGTCACGGCAAGTGTCTAATGCACTAAACATTGCTATATAATTTGCCCAATTAATTTAACATACAGATGTGTTAGGGTGAATGTGTACTGAAATTGGCTTAAATGTAAAGGAGATTAAAATGCATACTAGCACCGAACAGCTACTCCTCCTCAGGTAGTAGACACACATTAGCTCAGCAGGCATCCAGCGAATTTTTCCTACTCATAAGTCAGTCCATGATTTTTATACACCAAATAATGTCCATGACCCATTTGTTGTCATCTACAGTTGACACAGTGGGGTTGATTTACTAAAGCTGTATAGTGCAAAATCTGGGGCAGTTGTGTATAAGCTTCCAGGTTTTAGGCCCCTTTCACACATGCGGACCGTTTCTGTTTTTCATCCATCCCTTGATGGATGAAAAACGGACATCAGTGCACCTCTATGGAAATATTTTTAATTCGCTTCTGTGAACATCCGTTTTTTTTTTTTTTTTGAACAGCTGAAAACCCTATTTCTTGTTCCATTAAAAAACTGAGCAGAGGATAAACAGATGCAAATAGACAAGGTGGTCCATTGTTGCATCTGTTTTTGCATTGGTTGTTAGGAGCCGGCGTCCTAACAACCAGCGACTCATCTCTGCTTTCAGCAGGGATTCCTGCTAACAGCAGAAAGTAAACAAAAGGAAAAAAAAAATTGACGGGGTGAGGGCTGTACCTTTTTTTCTCTATCGCTCATTGACAGACGTAGTCTTCTTGATTCTCAAGAGCTGGGTTATGTTGTCTCCGCAGGAGTAGGACTAGGCAGAATGACAAAACGTTCTGGCTCCACCCTAGGGGGCAGTCCCTGAGGGTATATCCTCCCTCTCTCTGCTACAGGGAATCAGTTTTTTTCTGTCTAGTCAGGAGTAAGGACCTAAGTTCCTTGCTGGGATCTTTTGGTCCTGGCAAGACTTTTTTTCTTTAAGAAAAAGACATTTTTTAGGTAGTTTTCTCCAGTGTTTTTTTCCTGTGAGATCTTCAAGCAAAAATGCCGGACTGGGCGACACTTGTGGTCACCCCAGCCGGCCTACGAGCGCGTGCAGACCAGGCATTGCGCTTGGTCGGCCGCGACATATTCAAGTAAGTATGCGGGGCCGGGCGACGGGCTGGATATGAGATCCAGTGGTCACCCCGGTTTCTGCCTAAAAGCGCGTGCAGACCAGTGCGCTGAGTCGGCCGCGACGGAGTCCCAGTAAAGGGACTGACTTTGCGAGTTAAAAGCTCGCTTGGACGCCAGGACCAGAGAGTCGAGGCGTCCACAAACCCCCACCTCGGTGGATAGGGTATTATGAAGAGAGGGTGCCTGTCGGTTCGGTATGGTGAGTAAAACGTTCCCTTTTTTCCTCATTTATGAGGCAGTATATATTATGGGCCCCTCCAGATATGGTCAGTATATATCTGACACTTACAAGTCCCCCTTGTAATACAGCATGTGTTTGTGGGAAGTGGACTTGGTTCAAGAGCTAACACTCTACCCAGCAGACTGTAACATTACAGCAAACATAGGAGGTATAATCCTACCTTATGTGCAGTGTATCTCTGTAGATCCATATGTCACCTCTCAGCAGAGTGCAGGTGGATGTGCTGGGAAGACGATATCGGCGGTCCGCCGCCATTTTGCCGTAGACCGAATGCATGTATGTCCTCAGGTCACGCCGGCCGCCATGTTTTTGGAGTCTTATGTCTCTTCTATGGGGGCGGCCATGTTTTGTGAGCCCAGCTTCCTCGTGGAGGGCTGGGAACGCCGGAAGGCGTACACAGGGGGCGGAGCCACGCCTTCTGCCCGGGAAAAAAGCAAACAGCTCCTTCCGGTCTGTGTAAGACAGACGCTGGCTGCAGTTTGTTGGAAACTGCACTGCATCGGTTGGTGAGCCTTGGGGGTCCCTCTCTCTCTCTCTGGGATCGAGAAGCAGGTACTCTGAGGGGCGCTATTGCGCTAGGGGGAGACACACAAAAAAAAAAAAAAAAAAAGGTTTTTATTTTTGTTTATTGCTGGCAAAAGTGTCCTGTATTAACATGGACCCTGCCACTCATGTATCTCCTCCGGATCCCCTCGAGGGGTCTGCGGGATCCTCCAGCACCCCATTGACAATTGAATCTTTGTCAGCCATTATGGAAACTTTTTTGTCCCGGGTGGAAGTGGCTTGTCAGGGACAGGGCGCAAGAAAGCGACCCCCGCCTAACCCCTTATTATCTGAAACCTCGGATTCAGACTCTGAGCCTATTTCTGCAGTTGCAGGTACTTCATCTGGTATTGGTGTCTCGGGTCCTGTCTCTTCAGACAGTGAGGAGGATGTTTCGGCATCTGCCATAGCCCGAGAGGAAGCGTTGGTAAACGCACTCATTGTATCTGTTCAAGAGACTTTAAGGTTACAGGGTATTCCATCAGAAATAGCTGAAACTGAGATCCCTTTTGGGACTAAAAAGCGCATCAAAGTGGCAAAGGTTTTTCCATTGCCCAAATGTTTTGGCAATCCAATCGATGAAGAATGGCGTCTGCCAAAACGCACTTTTAATATTTCCAAACGCATTGACAGGCGTTATCCGTTTGAGGAAACCCTTATTAAGAAATGGACAGAACCACCTGTGGTGGATTCACCAATTGCTAGATTGAATAAAGCCACGGTTATTCCTTTAGAAGACGCTCCGTCTTTTAAAGATCCAGTGGATCGCAAGATAGAAGCTATGTCTCGCACCATGTTTTCCTTGATTGGATCAGCTTTCAGGCCAATAATTGCTATTGGTCTGGTTTCGCAGGCTGTAACTGAATGGACCAAGTGGTTACGCCGGGACTTAGAAGAAGTCCCTCAGGCGGTATCAGATTTGTTGGAGCAAATGATACAGGGGTTACAGTTTGTATGTGATGCGGCGTTAGACGCCACTCCATTAATGGCGCGAGCATCAGTCTCAGCAGTGGTTCTCAGGCGTACACTGTGGCTAAAAGGTTGGATAGCCGACCAAGGTTCCAAAAAAGCATTGGCTAATATCCCCTTTTCAGGAGAACGTCTATTTGGAGCCAACTTAGATGAGATCATTAAGGATCTCACCGGTGGAAAAAGCACCTTTTTACCGCAAAATTTTAAAGGTAGAGGAACTCGTCAAAGACGAGGGCCTTCTTTTTCTGCTCACAAGAGGTTTTTTCGTCCAGCGGGTGAAAAAACTAAGTCCTCCAAGGTTCCTACAGGAGGCATCAGGGGTCGTTGGTCGGGCAAGCAAAAGCCCGCCCCCTCCAGACCTGAAGATAAACCATCCAAAGCCTGAAGGTGCGCCCCCACCCATAACTGGGGTGGGGGGACGTCTTCGCCGGTTCCCGGATCCATGGCTTTCCAGAATCCCGGACAAATGGGTTTGCGAAGTCATAAAGTCAGGGTACAAGATCGAGTTTCGATCTCTCCCACCGGCGCGATTCTTCCCTTCCAATATCCGACTATCTCCGGATCGTCTAGAAGATCTGCGGAGAGCAGTCACAGATCTACTACAACAAGGAGTGGTAGTCCACGTTCCTTGGACAGAACGGTTTCAAGGGTTTTATTCAAACCTGTTTACAATACCCAGGAAAGAGGGCAAAGTGCGTCCAATTCTGGACTTAAGAGCACTCAATTCTTTCGTCAACATAAGAAGATTCAGAATGGAGTCCATTCGCATGGTAGCAGCCTTCCTGCATCCAGGGGATGTCCTAGCGTCCATAGACATCAAGGACGCCTATCTTCACATTCCCATTTTCGCAGGACATCAGCGTTTTCTACGCTTTTCCGTAGAGGAGAACCACTATCAGTTTGTGGCGTTACCTTTCGGTCTCGCCACGGCTCCGCGGGTCTTCACAAAAGTGTTGGCCCCAATGTTGGCACTTCTGCGCCAAAGAGGTATATTGATTCTAGGTTACCTAGACGATCTTCTGCTTCATGCAGAGTCTCCTCAGATCTTGCTACAAAACATAGAAATTACTATGATTTCTTTACAGGAATTCGGGTGGCTGGTGAACCAGCAAAAGTCTTTTCTGGTTCCCACCCAGAGGCTCGAATATCTGGGTCTAATTCTAGACACAGTCAGGACAAGAGTGTTTCTTCCGGTAGGGAAACTTCGAAAGATTCAATCAGCAGTCCAGTTGTTACTGTCCAACAGCTGGTCTTCCCTTCGGACTTGCATGAGGGTTCTGGGGTTGATGGTGGCTTCATTCGAAGCAGTCCCATTTGCCCAGTCCCATACCCGAATTCTTCAGCAAGAGATTCTCCTCAGATGGAATCGGAATCCGGAATCCCTGGACAATCAGATACGATTGAGCAAACAGACCAGAGAGTCTCTGGTTTGGTGGCTTCGGTCTCCAATGCTCAGCCAGGGAAAGTCATTTCTGCCAATATATTGGACGATAGTGACCACGGATGCCAGTCTATCCGGATGGGGAGGAATTCTCGGTCAATTATCTGCCCAGGGACTTTGGTCCCCGGAAGAATCCAGATTACCGATAAATGTATTGGAACTGAGAGCGATCAGACTTTGTCTGATTCACTGGACCGAGCAGCTCCAGGGCAGCCCGGTTCGGATCCAGTCGGACAATGCCACGGCTGTGGCTTATGTCAATCACCAGGGGGGCACCAAGAGTGTCCGAGCGGCCAAAGAAGTGGCTTGCATTCTTCGCTGGGCGGAACGATTTGTTCCAGCAATCTCTGCGGTGTTCATTCCGGGGGTGGAGAATTGGCAGGCAGATTATCTCAGCCGTCAGACCCTGGATCAGGGGGAATGGTCCCTCCATCCAGACGTTTTCCACCAGTTGTGCCTACGGTGGGGCACCCCGGATGTGGATCTGTTGGCATCACGATTCAACAGGAAAGTTCAGAGATTCGTGGCTCGCTCCCGCGATCCTCTAGCAGAAACCGCAGACGCACTGATCGCCCCGTGGGGGCAATACCAGCTAATATATGCCTTCCCTCCTCTCGCGTTACTGCCAAGACTTCTTCGCAGGGTAGAGGAGGAAGGAATCCCAGTAATCCTGGTAGCTCCGGACTGGCCTCGTCGAGCTTGGTACGCCGACATGGTCAGACTGGTGGCGGACGTCCCGTGGAGACTTCCTCTCAGAGAGGATCTACTGTCTCAGGGACCGATCCTCCATCCTGCTTTACGATCGCTGGCTTTAACGGCCTGGCTATTGAGACCCAGGTGCTGAAGGACAAAGGTTTGTCAGCTTCAGTTATTCCTACTCTAGTTGAAGCAAGGAAAGCGACTTCCAGAAAGATTTATCATCGCACATGGAAGTCCTACATTGCATGGTGTGAACCTTTGGGGTTCCGTCCTCGGTCTTATTCGATTAGTCGAATATTGGCTTTTCTGCAACAAGGGGTTGAGCAGAAACTGGCCTTGAGTACTATCAAGGGTCAGGTCTCAGCATTAGCCATCTTCTTTCAGAAGCCTTTGGCTACTCATTCCTTGGTGCGGAATTTCATCCAGGGGGTGCGACATCTGGCTCCGCCAGTGCACGCGCCGTTACCCCCCTGGGATCTTAATTTAGTGTTGTCGGTTCTTCAGAAACCTCCCTTTGAAGATATTAGGGAGATTCCTCTACCCACGTTGTCCCAGAAGGTGGCCTTCTTGGTGGCTATTACTTCTGCACGCAGGGTGTCAGAACTGGCCGCATTATCTTGTCGTTCACCATATCTGGTGGTTCATAGAGATAAGGTGGTTCTTCGTCCGAATCCATCCTTCCTACCAAAAGTAGTTTCAGAATTTCATCTGAATGAAGAAATTGTATTACCTTCCCTGTGTCCTAAGCCCAGTCATCCTCGGGAATTTGCTTTGCACTCCTTGGATGTGGTCCGGGCGATCAGGGTATACTTGAAAACGACAGACTCGTTTCGAAAGACGGATTCACTTTTTGTGATCCCAGATGGACCCAAAAAGGGGTTGCCTGCATCTGCCGTGACCATTTCCAGATGGATCAGACAGACGGTAGTGCAGGCTTATTCTATTAAGGGTCGGGAGCCCCCGTTCCCTGTTAAGGCGCACTCCACTCGGGCACTTAGTGCGTCATGGGCCTTTCGCCATCAGGCGTCAGTGGTCCAGGTGTGCAAGGCGGCTACCTGGTCGTCGGTGCATACCTTCTCTAAACATTATAAAGTTGATGTAATGGCATCGTCTGATGCCTCATTTGGCCGCAAGGTTTTGCAGGCCGCAATTTGAGGAGACCAGTGGTCTACCTCGAGGGTTTTTTTCCGTTGGAAAATTTTTTCTTTAGTCTCATTCTTTGTTTATAATGAGCCTTTAAAACTTCTAGTTTGGCACCGGTTGGGCCTACTAGATTGGATTTGATTTTGTCAATCCCACCCCTCATTTGTGGCACTGCTTCTGGATGTCCCAGCTCTTGAGAATCAAGAAGACTACGTCTGTCAATGAGCGATAGAGAAAAATGGATTTTTGTAAGAACTTACCGTAAAATCCTTTTCTCTTAAGCTCATTGACAGACGTAGTACCCGCCCCTCTATCATTGAGTTGGGTTGGGTTAATTTCTCTGTACTGCTTTAAACAGAACTGATTCCCTGTAGCAGAGAGAGGGAGGATATACCCTCAGGGACTGCCCCCTAGGGTGGAGCCAGAACGTTTTGTCATTCTGCCTAGTCCTACTCCTGCGGAGACAACATAACCCAGCTCTTGAGAATCAAGAAGACTACGTCTGTCAATGAGCTTAAGAGAAAAGGATTTTACGGTAAGTTCTTACAAAAATCCATTTTTTTTTTTTTTTTTTTTTAACCGCTTCCCCCTGGGTGGACGTCATATGAGGTCCTAAACTTTGCGGGGGTATACCGGGATGATGCCTCTAGTTAGAGGCATCATCCCGGTACCGTGGTTTAAAGCCGACGGTCGGCTTTCCGTCGGTACCGATCGATGCGGCTCGGGAGCCGCTCGATCATTACCCGGGGGGGGCGGGAGGGGACGTCCCTTCCGGGTTAGTGTGCTGCAAAACGGCGGCAAATTTGAAAAACGGCTGTATGCAAAAATGCCGTTTTTGGCGTTTTGCATACAGGGAAGTGTAGTGGAGGGGTCTAGGGTCTTTTAGACCCTCGATCCCTCCATAAAGTGTACCTGTCACCGCATATTGCTGTCACAAGGGATGTTTACATTGCTTGTGACAGCAATAAAAGTGATCAGATTTTTTTTTTTTTTTAAAAAACTGTAATAAAGTTAAAAAAAAATAAAATAAATGGAGAAAAAAACCGTTAGCTCCCGCACAAAAAAAAACGTATACGGAAGTCGAGCCGCGAATGAAATCGCTGTTCAAACCACACATGTGAGGTATCGCCGCGATCGCCAGAGCGTGGGCAATAATTTAAAAAAAAGAGCTACACTCTAACTCTAAACTGGTAACCGTTAAATAAATGTAAATTGTCGCCTATTGAGATCTCTATTGACCGTAGTTTGTCGCCATCCCACGGGGGGGCGCAATTTTAAACCGTAACATGTTGGGTATCTATTTACTCGGCATGACATCATCTTTCACAATATACAAAAAAATGGGCTAACTTTACTGTTTAGTATTTTTTAAATGCAGTGAAATGTAATTTTTCCCCAAAAAATGGCGTTTTAAAGACCACTGCGCAAATACCGCTTGACAAAAAATATTGCAATGACCGCCATTTTATTCTCCAGAGTCTTTGCTAAAAAAATATATATAATTTTTGGGGGTTCTAAGTAGTCTTCTAGGAAAAAATACTGATTTTAACTTGTAAACAAAAAGTGTCCGAAATAGGTCCGGTGGTGAAGTGGTTAAACTAAGGTAAAAAGGGCGGAGTCAGTGACATCACCAGGTGACCCCGTACCTTTGTTTATGACCGCACCTTCTCGGCGCTATAAAGTAAAGAAAAAAGAGAAAAATAGAGCCGGCAGTTACATTTAAAAGCTAACAATGACAGACAGCGCTGGCAAGTGAGGGAGCCTGTCTGTACAGACTGCCCCCCCCCCCCCCACTGTATATACTGCTCTTCTCCTTTTCTGCCTTTCTCTGCCCCAAACCCCCCCTCCTTCTAACTCCAACCCAGAAATGACAGCTCCATAAAGTAAAGGGGAAAAAAAAAAATCCCGCCATTACATTTAAAGCTGATAAAAACTTCCGGTTCCGGCGCCCATGTAACAGGCAGCGCGGAACAGCGGCTCCGGACTCACCCGCTCATAATCAGGATTCTTTTGCCCATCCGAGCCTAACGATCCTCGGGACGGACTCCCAGCACACTACGGAACCGGTAGGGATGGATAAATTTGTCCTCCACGGCCCCCACTCGTCTGCCCCCCCGAACAGGGGTCCCGCTCCGGAGCAGGCCTCAGGCGCCATGGAGGTTGCTGACGCGGCCTCGCCACCAGCACTTTCTGTGTCACAGACTGCAGTGTCCCCTCTCCCTGACGCACAGGTGGCTTCCCTAGCCCAAGCGGTAGCCGCCCTGCTGTCCCCGACTATTACAGCGGCGGTGGACAAAGCGATTGCCTCCGGGATGGCACAGCTCCGGCGGGAACTGGGAGAACACACCCATAGGCTGCAAGAGCTTGAGCACCGTGTCTCTGACATTGAGGAAGAAGTACAAAACTCCTTCACACACGATCAACATGCTAGGCAGACCCAGCGCTATATACTGGAGAAACTGGATGATCTCGAGAACCGCTCTCGGCGAAATAACCTTCGCATAATTGGTTTGCCAGAAACATATCAACTAGATCTGCTGACTGACATTTGCATGTCCCGCGTACCTGCAGCCCTGGGCATACATTCCCCGTGCTCAGTTGAAAGGGCACACAGGATCGGCCCCCCCTCAAATGAAAGGAAATCCCCTCGTCCTATAATAGTCAGATATCTCAACTATGCTGACAGGCAAAATATACTTAGGTCTTTCAGAAACTCTAAAGGACTGCAATTGGATGGTCACAAACTCCTGATATTTGCTGATTATTCTCAGGAAGTTTCCAAGCGCAGGAAGGCGTTCCAGCCAATATGCCAAGTGCTTTACAACAAATCAATCAAGTTCACGCTTGCGTACCCGGCCACGCTTCGAATAACGGACGCCTCAGGGGATGTCAGATCTTTCACTCACCCAGAGGAAGCCAGCCATTACCTACAGTCTGCCTTTCATATCACTCTGGATTCCCCCGCGGATCGCCCCCCCCCCAACACTCTTCGGGAGCTCGGGACCAGAGAAGCCCCAGGAGGGGATCGGCTAAGAAACAACGGCTGGTGGGCCATAGATCCAGATCACGTACCCGCTGAGATCTGCTTGGTTTTGGAACTTTGAAAGTTAAATTGTTCTTTCCAGTAATGGTCAGTGAGCCAGAGCGGAAACCTTTGTTCACGGACTTCGGAGTTTCTCCTCTACATACTTGGTTGGGTAACATTGTTGATGTGTTTCATTTATTCTCTCCTGTTCTGCGTTAATTATTCGATGAGTGAGGGCCGGGGATACCCATGGGTGCTCTCTTGGAGTGCGGCCCGTGGGTCTCACCGGCCATTATCCTATGTGATAGCGGCTTTGCCGGGCGCTGATCTGTGGGAACCAAGTCCCCTCCTCCCTCCTCTCCTCCCTACCGAGGATCGAGAGATAGCACTTATCCCAGCCTTTTTAGGGCACAGAGCAACGTCCCCGGTAACGCTGTTTCTTCCTATGATATCTGTTACATGCGGAAAAAAGAGAAGTACAGGCTTCCCACTATGCGTCCCTTGGGACTTTTGTTCTCTGGCCTAGTTAGGGCCACCCTCACCCTCTCTCCTAGCCTACCCCCTCATAACCTACCCCTTCATTATTTACCATGTTGTATGTTTTCTGGTGTATGGAGTCATTCAAATGTTGACAGGTTTTCTTACAGGTATCTGAATCAGCTCCTTAGTCCTATCCAGTCTCGGCTGCTCAGTTGACAGTGGTAACCTGGAATGTGAAGGGCCTCAGGTCCCCCCACAAGCGCATGGCTGTGCTTCGGCATCTCAGACGTCTGAAGGCAGACGTGGCGATCTTACAGGAATCTCATCTCCATGCCGATGACTTCCATCGCATGAAGAAGTTATGGGTGGGCCAGGTGCATGGTTCCCCTGCCGTCAAGGGCAAAGGTGGAGTGGTGGTACTGCTACATAAACGGTTCTCCAGTGCCCTCCTCTCCTCACACTTTGACGACCAAGGCCGGGTAGCGCTTTTGCACCTCCAAACCGGGCAGCAAAAATGGACCCTTGTGGGGATCTATGCTCCCACTCCTCCCCCTAAATCCTTTTTCCACTCCCTCACACCCCTGCTAGCACCCTACCTCCATCTACCTTTGATGGTGGTGGGGGACTTCAATCAATGCATGTCCCCCGCGGAAGATAGGGCAGGGCCACTCATCTCAGCCCAGACACGTTCAACTCCCCATTCTACCTGCCTAGCCTCTTTCGCCTCCAGTCTGCTACTCACGGACACGTGGAGACTGACCCATCCAATCGACAGAGAATTTACATTCTTTTCGCATCCCCACAACTCCCTTTCCCGCATAGATTATATATTTGCTAATGACCCCATGCTCCCCTTTACTTCACGCACTTCCATTCATGACATCGCGATCTCGGACCACGCCCCTGTGGCAGTAGACGTTTCCTTCAATCCCCGCTCCCCGGGGGAGAAAACGTGGAGGTTCCCCTCTTATCTTTCTAAAGACAAAAACATCGGCCCTACCCTCCACAACACGTGGAAGGACTTCCTGGCGCACAACTCTTCCCCTGACTGCTCCCCGACCCTCCTCTGGGAGACAGGCAAAGCTGTTTTACGAGGACGCGTCCTGTCCTATGCCTCGGCCTACAAAAAACGAGTGCATGCGGAGTACCAGACCGCTAGCAAGAGCCTTCGGGAGGCTCAAGCAACACTTAACCGCTCCAATACCCCTCAACACAGGGAGGATTGGAAATTGGCAAAATTGCGCTTTGATCAGTGGACGGAGGCACAGGAGAGTCTGCACACCTCTTTTCGAAATTGGCAATTCTATAGGTTTGGGAACAAACCTGGAAAACTTTTGGCCTCCCTATGCAAACCCCCCTTCACTCCTACTAATATCACTGCACTCAGAAACAAGCAGGGTTCTGTGGTGGAATCCCCCTCTGAAATAGTGGAGGTCCTTGAGCGTTACTATAGCTCGCTCTATGGCCCGGACCCTATTGATGAGGCTAAGGCAGTGGAACTAATAGACACAGCACATCTACCTTCAGTAGCAGAGGAACATCTCGCTTTTCTAAATGCACCCATCACAGTTGATGAAATCCTTTCCACCATTAAACAACTCCCCCCTAATAAAGCCCCTGGCCCGGATGGTTACACCTCAGATTTTTACAAACTTATGGCCCCTGACATAGCACCTACCCTCTGTGGAGTCTTTAACTATATACTCCAGGGCCACCCCTATCTCCCCACGGGTTTCCAGGCTCACATTAAGCTTATCCCGAAGAAGGGCAAAGACCCTTTAGATCCTGGCTCGTTTCGTCCCATTTCCCTTCTCAACCTGGACTCCAAACTGCTTTCCAAGATCATGGCCAATCGACTGGCATCCTTCCTCCCCACCATCATCCACCCAGCCCAAGCGGGCTTCACCCAGGGGCGGTCAGCCACCTCGAACATTCGGAAGGTACTCGTGTCGCTGGAAGTTGCCCGCAATGATCCCGCCGGGAACTGTGCCATAATTACCCTCGATGCTGAAAAGGCATTCGATAATGTCAGCTTCACATGGTTAGACATGGTCCTGAAGAGATTTGGCTTTTCTGGCCCCTTTCTTCATTTGATCCAGGCCATGTATGCCTCCCCTTCAGCACAGGTCCTGGCGGCGGGTCATTCCTCGCGACCCTTTCGTCTGTTCAAGGGTACTAGACAGGGCTGCCCATTGTCCCCTCTCCTTTTTAATTTGGCTGTCGAACCCCTTTCCAGGACACTCACTTCTCATCCCCAGTTGCGGGGGATACGGGTGGGAGACGCGGAACTCCGATCCGCGCTTTTTGCGGACGATGTTCTGGTCTTCACCTCGGACCCCCCTCACGACCTCCCGATCATCCAATCAATATTTGAGTCATTTCGCCTCTGCTCGGGCATGCGCATCAATTTTTCCAAAAGTGAGGTTCTCCCTCTCAATGTCCCGCGGACGCCCCATTGGGCCTCCTCGTCCCCGTTACCTCTGGCCAAGACCCACATCACTTACCTGGGAATTAAAATTGGTCCCCACCCCTCGTCTATGTACCGTTTAAACTTCACCCCTGTCATAGATAAATTGGTGGCAGATCTCCAACATTGGAACTCTCTCCCCATTTCCTTTTTTGGCCGTTGCCATCTCTTCCGGATGGCCGGTTTCCCCAAACTCCTGTACCCGATGCAGACAATCCCTCTCCTATTGAAACATGCAGATATACAAAGACTCCAAAAGGCCCTCGCCTCCTTCCTATGGAAGGGACGCCGGCCTCGTATAGCACTTCCCAAGCTGTTCCTCGCCAAAGGGGAGGGAGGGATCGGCCTGCCCAACACCAGGGTCTACAATCTTTCTTCCCTGATGAGGGGCTGCCTAGACTGGATACGACGGGAGTCCAGATACACCAATTACGAGCTGGAAACTAATATGGTGGCACCTTACGACCTGTCCTCTTTATTACACTGTCCACATAGAGACCTGCCCACACACCTCAAATCCAATCTTTTGGTCAGAGACACTGTCGCCACATGGAGGGCGGTCAGGAAACAACTGCAGGTCCCTGCGACCATCTCCAAGTTCCTTCCTATACGGGGCCACCCCATGTTCCCACAGGCCCAACATCATCATCGCATCTGTTCCTCCTGGGCAGCAAGGGGTCTGACATCGTTCTCTCAACTTTATAATGATGCACTGGGGACACCCCGGTCATTGGCGGACCTCTCTGAGCTATATGGGGTCACCTCCAACCAACACCTGTTCCTCCAGCAATGTCTCAGTTTCACAAATGCAGTATGCCCCTCCAAGGCTCTCCGATTCCAAACCTCACAAATAGACTCCTGGATCCACTCGCAAAAACATAAAATTTCGCATATCTATCAACCCCTCAACTCGGACAGTCTTACAAATGTTGCTCAGCAAATTGCCCTTCCATGGAATAAAGTCTTGAATTCTCCCCATGCGCATACGTACGCCTTACAAGGATATCGTTACACGTGCAAAAATGTACACGATGAATTTTGGAGGGAGCAACAATTTAAAATTCTGCACAGGGCCTACCTCCCGCATCTTCGTTTATCCAAAGATCTTTGCCATCATTACTGCACACTTTGCCACTCTCTGCATCCCACCCTACTCCACAAATTTTGGGAGTGTCCAATGATCTCTGCCTTCTGGGATAAAATACTCAATTTCATCTCTCGCCTGGTGGGCTATCCATTACCCAAGGATTTCTATGCTTTGGTGTTCGGCTTCCTGGATACACAACTGGACTCAGTACCTCCTCGAATGAGAACTCCCCTGACTCAATTCAAACCATGGTTTTCCTCCTGCTACATGATTGCCCGCAGGGCTATACTCAAGCACTGGATGGACACATTTCCTCCCACTATCTCTGAAATCAGGGCTGATGTCATGGCATTATGGAAACTAGAACATATGGACCTTGCCAATCACCCCCACCGACATTCATCCAGATTCAGGAAAAAATGGATAGGCCCCCTCTCTATCTTTGGACTCCCCCCTGCTTCAGGAGACCTGAGTTGACCACCTGATCTCATGTTTGTCACCGAACTGCCCGATACCATTCCGCCTAAATGATGATGACTCCTGACTGGTTACCTATTACTACTAGTTATAAGATACCGTTTGATGTTTCGCTTAACAGTATTAATCTCTTTACTCTGTGACTCCATACGACACACCGCAGTACTATATGCCGTTGGTTAAGTTGATGTATGCATTTATGTTCCTGTTACCCCCCCCCCCACCCCCCACCTCACCCTTGTCTTCCCGTGCCTCCTTCCCCCCCCCCCCCGTCCTCATTCACTATTTGGCCAGTAGGTCCCTTCGGGGACGTCCCAATGGTACTTATAGTCTCCTACATAACAAAAAAAAAAGAAACTTGAGGCTTGTCGCCTTCCTTGACTTATTGGTTGTGTGCTCATTTTATGTGTTTATTTGTTACGTTGTATGCTTTGACTACTGCACTGTTGTTTGCTGTGTAAAATGACAAAGCCTCAATAAAATCTTGTTTAAAAAAAAAAAAAGCTGATAATGACAGTCAGCACCGGCTAGTGATGGAACCTGTTTGTACAGACTGCCCCCTGCCTGTATATACTGCTCTTCTTCACTCCTGCCCCTCTCCTTGCACACACTTGCCCCCCCCCCACAAAGAGGACCTGTCACTTAACGCTATCACATAGGGAACTATTTGTCCCCTATGTGATAGCAATAAAATCATAAGTAGTAAAATAAAAAAAACATTAGAAGTGAAAAAACAAACAAAACATGTTTTAGCCTCCCCACCCCCACATACCCAGGCATACATACAGAAATGCAATAGTTGGGATGCCTGTATTAAAAAAAAAAAAAAAACAGCAATTGTGCTACACGATAAATATCACGGCAGAGTGAGATCAATAATTTTAGCACCAGAGCTCATGGGTAACGCTAAACAGATTACCTGTAGGGGCTTTTAAAACATCACCTATGGAAAATATAGGGTATTGTTTTTTTTTTTTTGCAATTTTAATTCTTGACATGTTGGGTATCGGTTTACTCATTCATCTTTTATGATTTTAAAATTGGGTAAACTAGTGTTTGTGTGCCCTAAAATTAACTTTAGTGTTTTTCTCTTATCGTCTTCCAGGGCATCTGAGAGAGAGGCTCCTCCCACCTGAAACAGGAAACACAATAGTTTACCATTATTTAAATGTCAGTCATACTTTCTGACTCAGTTTCATTGTGTTTTCTCCGGATCTATAGGATCTGCAACTGTTTATTATTTTTCAGTCTCTGTGCTAACTTGCATCCAGGTCAGGGAGCCTTGGGCAGTGCAGGTTGAGTGCCTACTGAGGGGTATGCAACCACCCCCCCCAGCTGTCAGGATTTCTGCGGTATCTTCCCCAAAACTGCACTTGGATGAGCCAGCAATCTTGCCACCGATCTTTTGGGCTAGTTCCTACTAGCCACAGCTATCCTCCCGGCCGGCATACCTTACTCAGCGTCCCATGCTGTTGGAGGAGCAAGATGGTGGCCCAACCGGAGCCTCGCGACCCTTCCGGTGATGCGCTTCTGATCCGCAGCCATCTTGGGGAAGCCGAAGTCGAGCGATAGAGCGGGGAACGTCCGCTGACATCACTTCCGGGCGTTGGCTTGATTTTTAAAAGGCAAAATTTCAAAAGAAAACAAAAAAAACAAGCAGAAGGATAGATGGACTCGAGCCCCAAGGAAGAAGCAGGCCGTAGGATACCAGGAGAGCAGATGACAGTGCAGGGATGTACACCAACCTGCATTGGGGCTGGAGCTGGGCAGGAAGCAGTTAAAAGGCCCCTATGTAGCAGTTTCTCTTCTGAGGCTGACCATGTCGGATGCTTCCCCACCCTGCCCTGCAGATCCTGCTGGCCAGGACAGCTCCAAGGTAATCCAGAGCACTCTGGAGTTCCTTCTGTCTTTACCTCACTACAAACGGTCATTCATGTTTGTGTATGGCAACTGCCTGCCTCACTGGGTCCTTCGTGCTTGTTTACAGACCAAGACCCTAGAAGAGAAAAAGGCAAAGACCAGTAGCAAGGCATGCACCTCTTGTGGTCACAGGTTTCCTCCAGAATGGAAAAAAAAACCCTATGCCAGAAATGCATCAACAAAATGGAGGGTAAAGAGTCACAGGGGTTCCTTAAGGACATGCTTGGCTCCTTTAAAAGGGAAATTAAAAGCACGATTAGGCCACATTGTACGGCCATAGAAAAACTGGAGGCTCCAGCCACGCCAGCACTCCATCTACCAGTAAGACACCCATCACCTCGTGCAGCGGGGATGAGGTGGACCCAGTGGAGCAGGGAACTGATTTAGAATCAAAATCCGAAAATGGCCTATGCTCGGACTCAGATGAAGAAGATCCAGCATCAGAGGGTACACTTTTTCCCTCGGAAGATACCAATAATTTACAAAGAGCCATAGCAGATACACTTGGTATTAAAGGGAAAAAAGTCGCAGAGCTTTCATTACATGATAAGATGTATAAAGGCTTGACAACCAAAAAAAAAACAAGAACATTTCCGGTACATGAGACTCTGAAAAACTTAGTCAAGAAAGAATGGGAAGAACCAGAAAAGAAGCTCTTCATCCCAGCTGTGATTAAATGCAGATACCTTTCATAGATGGGGATACTAAATCCTGGGAAAAATGCCCTAAAGTAGATGCCTCCCCTCGCCAGAGTCGCAAACAAGTCTGACTTAGCTTTTGACGACTCTGGGACTCTTTGTGATCCCATGGACAAAAAGATAGAGGCACTTCTGAGAAGAGCTTGGGAAGCTGCAGCAGCAAATCTGAATCCAGTCATCGCTTCCACCTGCACACCCAGGACCTTATTAGTCTGGCTGATGCAGTTGCATGAGCTGCTAGAAGGCGATACCCCAAGAGAAGAGCTGGTGAAAATCACCCACATTAACCAGAGAGGCAGCATTCCTCGTCTGCTGAATCCGTGAGGCTATCGGCCAGGACCACTGGCCTAATTAATTCGGCTAGGAGAGCCCTGTGGCTGAAATCATGGGGAGGGGACATCGCTTCCAAAAAATAGATTATTCGGAATCTCCTTTACTGTTGGGACCCAACATGGAAATATTTATAGACAGAACCGCCAAAAATAAGGGGTTTCCTCAAGATGCATATCTACATGTACCAATAAAAAAGAGCCATCAAAGATGCCTAAGATTTCCGGTCAAGGGTCCGGTCCACTCTACATTTCCAATACACAGCTCTACCTTTCGGCATCTCTTCCGCACCCAGGATTTTCTCAAAAATAATGGCAGAAACCTTAAAAAAAAAAACCTAAGACTGCAAGGCATAGGCGTGGAACCATATTTAGACAATCACTATTCTTTGCCGAATCAGCCGACCGACCTGGATGCCAATCTACACAAGAGCATCTCTTACTTGCAAGGCTTAGGTTGGATCATGAACGAAGAAAAATCGCAATTAACCCCAAGCCAGAGAGTCATATACTTGGGCTACATACTAGATGCCAAAAAATCCAAGATTTTCCCGATGGAGGAAAAAGTCGAAGATCAAGGAAGTGAAAGAATCCCTGATGGAGACCAAGTTTATGACAATCAGACGGGGCATGGCAGTGTTGGGACTAATGACGTCCTCAATCCCGGCCATCAGCTGGGCCCAGCTCCACCTGAGACCTCTACAAAATCACATTTTGGTCCGATGGGATGGCAACCCATCGTCCCTAGAGACAAATATTTTGGTTCCTCGTGCAATCAAAAGAACGCTCCAGTGGTGGCTCAGCCTTCTACTGTACCTCGAAGGACGCAGATGGACACAGACCGATCCCGGGGGGATCACTACGGACGCCAGCGCTCTGGGTTGGGGAGCACATATGGTGGACCGCTGCGCACAAGGAAAATGGAACCCCCCACTGGTCTAAAGCATGCTTAAACCTGAGGGAGTTAAAAGCCATAGAGGAGGCGATAAAAGCGTTCCAACAGGCGATTCAGGGCAAAGACATCAGGATTCAGTCAGATGACGCCACAACTGTGGCATACCTAAACAGGCAAGGGGGGATAAAATTGACCCGTCTAATGGGCCTGACAGAAACAACACTGTAGTGGGGTGAGAGATCCGATCCGTCTCCGCCATCCATCTGAAGAGAACCGACAACACATGAGTCTGAGGGGTGCCCAATGCGGATCTGTTCGCGGCAAAAATAAATACGAAACTCCAAAAAATGTTCTCTCTAAACCCTACAGATGGGAACATCGGGGTAGATGCGTTCAACCAAAACTGGGCTCCCCATCTGTGTAATGCATCCCCCCCCCAACTGCCCTAATACCAAAGTTGGTACAAAGATCAAGGAAGAAAGGTCAACAGTGATACTTACTGCACCCCATTGGCCTCAGAGACCATGGTTCACTCACTTAAAAAACCTCAGTATTCAGCCACATCTAACACTTCCAGACAAGCCGAACTTCCTATCGCAAGGGCCAGTCAACCACCCGAACCACAAGGTCATGAAGCTTTCGGCCTGGTTCCTGAAAGGGTGAGGCTACAGAACAAAGGTCTGTCAAACAGGGTGATTGAAACCATCTTCGACAGCAGAAAACCTGTAACTAGAGCCATCTACAAAAAAGTGAGGAAAAAGTTTGTCTTCTGGTATGAAAACAAAGGAGACACCGACAAGGGGACTATTCCAACAATCTTAGATTTTTTACAGGACGGAGCGGACAAGGGCATTTCCCATAACACTTTGAAGGTTCAAGTGGCAGCCCTATCTTCCCACCTAGACATTAGGCTGGCAGAAGTCACGCTCATGAGAAGATTCCTTCTCTCATTGAAAAAAGCCAGAACTCCGACATGGGACCTTTACACAGTACTTAAAGGATTCCTCTCAGCACCCCTTGAACCATTGGAGGAATGTTCGGATTAATACCTTACACTAAAAACAGTACTCCTGGTGGCGCTTGAGTCAGCGAAATACAGGCTCTATCCATGATAGAACCATATTGTTTAATTCTGACAGATAAAATTATCCTCACTCCAGACCCAGCCTTCCTGCCAAGTCTCCTCAACTTTCCACAGAACTCATAATGTGGTTATTCCCTCCCTTCCAATTTCGATGGATAACAAGAAGTCACCTACAACAAGCTAGATGTAAGAAAGCACATGATAGCTTACCCCGAGAGATGTAAAGATTGTCAAAAACCTACCACACTATTCATTCTCCATGCAGGAGTCAACAAGGGGAAGCCGGCCTCAAAGTACGATAGCCAGATGGATAAAGCTTTCTATTCAGACAGCCTACCAAGCACTAAACCTTGCCCTGCTGAGCGGAGTCACGGCCCACTCGACCAAAGCTTGGGCATCCTCAAACGCAGAAAGAGTCTGGGCAAGCCCGGAGCAGATCTGGAGGGCAGGGACATGGTCGCGCTTCAATACCTTTGCGCAAGGCATTACCGCATCGACCAGCTGTACAGTCAGGACCAGACATTTGGTCGCAAGGTGCTCCAGACTTTATCCCCTCCCAAGTAAGTATTGCTTGGTACATCCTCTCAGATGCTGCCCTGGAAGACGGTTAGAAAAAACAGAGTTAGGAACCTGGTAACTCTTTTTTTTTTTTTCCTAAGAAGTCTTCCAGGGCAGAACTCGTTCCCGCCCTAAAGAACAAGGCAAAATAGTGGTTTTCAAACTAATGAGCTTACTAAAGGGTTCCTTTGGTGCTTTAATATTACTGAGGCAGAAGGCATTTTTTATTATGGTGGACTATTGTGTTTCCTGTTTCAGGTGGGAGGAGCCTATCTCTCAGACTCTGCCCTGGAAGACTTCTTAGAAAAAGTTACCAGGTACCTAACTTTTACTGAAATTTTGCATTTTATTAACCATTGTGCCAATATCATGTGACATAAAAAATTGAAACTACCCCAAATTTATTTTCTAGGGTTTCTTTTTTCAGAAAATATATAATGGTTAGGGGTTTTAAGTAATCTTCAGGACTAAAATAATTTTTTAATCCTGTAAACCAAAAATTTGAAATGGAAAAAATGGCTCCAGGGCTCAGGTGGTTAAGTTGATGTAAAGCAGGGCTCCAGTCTAGAAAAAATACATTTAATAAAAGTCAGCAGCTACAAATACTGTAGCTGCTGACTTTTAAATTTAAGGACATTTACCTGCCCAGGGATTCCCTGATGTTGGCACCCCAAGCTGATTTGTTAATTGGCTTTGGGTGCAGGTGCCGGCATTGTAAATAAAGAAAACCGTCAGTGAAGCCTTCAGGCTTCACAGCCAGTTTCCTGCTGCGCATGCGAGATTGACGCTGCACTTTCTGAATGGTCCCACTGTCTTCTGGGACACACACACAGATCTCAGAAGGTAGCAGGGGGGAAGGAGGAGGGACCAGGCATGTAGATCGCCGATCTTACCCTAAAGTGGGAGCAGGTACCTGTCAAAACCAGGTACCTGCTGCCCCCACCCCAAAAAGTGCCAAATGTGGAAGTGGAGGGGGGGAGGGTGTGAACAAGCGGAGCTTCCCCTTTTGGGTGGAGCTCCGTTTTAAACTTTCATGTATGTATATTGGATTTATTTGTTTTCTTTCTGATTTAAGGTACATTCCTCCTGACAAACGAGAAGAGAATGATCAGTCCACACATAAGTGGATGGTCTATGTACGTGGCTCTAGAAAGGAGCCAAGCATTCATCACTTTGTGAAAAAGGTTTGGTTCTTCTTGCACCCAAGCTACAAGCCTAATGATCTTGTGGAAGTCAGGTGAGCTCCAACATGACTGTTATCTAATTATTTGCTGTATGCTTATAAGGGAAGTTTGCCTTCGAATTAGGGTTGCACCAATACGTTTTTTTTTACCGGTGAGTACAAGTACCGATACTTTCAGTCAAGTACTTGCCTTTGCAGTGGGATTTGAGCCCATACAAAATAAATGGGCTCAAATTGCACTACAAAGAATTGCATGCGATTTGAACAGGAATGCGGTGCAATTCTTGTCTGAATCGCATGCAGTTTCCCTCACCGCTCCTGTGTGAACCCAGGCTGAAGTCATTATGAGGAGCCTGGTTTCTCACAGGAGCGGTGGGGGAAACCGCATGTAATTCGGCCAGAAATCACACCACCTTTTGTTTAAAGTCACTTGTGATTCTTTGCAGTGCTTTTCCAAATGTTTAAATAATAGGAAAAAATGATTACTTAGGCTGGCCATACACTATACAATTTTCTTATTCAATTTCCTTTAGATTTACCTTAAACTATGTAGTGCAAGGGCCTGCCTGACTGCATACAAATTGAAAGTGTTTAGGTTTGACCCTATATTACATGGTTTTGGTAAATCTAAAGGCAAGTTGAACAGGAAAATTGTATAGTGTATGGCCAGCCTTAGCCTTTTTTTTTTTTTTTGTCTTGCTGAATATTTTTAAAATAATTATAGTAACTATTCATCATTCAGAGAGGTTGATATTTTTTAATACTTCTAAGCATACAATGGACACCATTGCTTGAGGTTGCTATAAATACTTATCTTTGTTAGTATTTTTATCATTTCTTTTTGAGCAGAGTGACTGATAGAGTTGGTTTGTTTCTAGAGAGCCTCCTTTCCATTTAACACGCAGAGGATGGGGTGAATTTCCTGTGAGAGTGCAGATCCACTTTAAGGACAGTCAGAACAAGCGGATAGATATCATTCATAATTTGAAGGTACAGATATGGCAAGAGTATGTTGGATATTGAAATACACCTTCAGTACTTCTCCTTATCATGATCTTGATTAGGTTCACTAAGAAACGGGGGCATGTGATACTTTGAACCCGATTCTCGAATGTGCCCATTTGTTTTGATGCAGACAAAAGACAGAATGTGAGTGAACAAAGGCTAAACACCCAGACTTTCACAAAATGGCTGATGGATTCCCTATTTGGCAAGTTACAGCATGTTCATATTGTAGTAGTGTGCACTTTAAAAATACTCTGCTGCATCCTGAGAGGCTGCTATGTGAATAAAGTGGATCGTGCACAATACCTTTTGCCGGCTAACAAAAGTGCAATAGTGGTATATCATCAGACTTGCTGTGACCAGTACAGCACTGTGTAATTTACCTTTCATAAAAACTGAACAGGACGTTAAGGATCAGGGTGTCTCAATAAATGTAGTTACAACACAAAAATAATTTACTTAAAGGGATTGTGCTTTAAAAGCAGGCCCAAGATTGAGATTGGCCTATGTAGCAGCAAACCTGGTGGAGATGGGATTACATGCGGATAGCTATGCTCTAGGGTCCCTGATTTTTTTGAGAAGCAGATGGGTGATTGAATAAGTTTTTACTTGCAGTATTTTTTTGTTTTTTATTATTATTATTATTATATTTGATTTATTTTTCAATTTTTAGAGGTTCTTTTTAAACCACATCAAATATGAGATAAATTGAACATGTTATCAGCTAAATATTAAGTAAATTTGTTAATGCTAAACTTTTTTTTGTTGCACTTGTGTAGCTGGACAGAACTTACACTGGATTGCAGACACTAGGAGCAGAAACGGTAAGCTTTTTTCTTTGCCTTCCTTATACAGTATTTAAAGCCCAACTGAAGTTTTGCTTTTCATACATGTTTTGCAGTCAGGCTGTGTATTAATGCAAGTTTTTTTTTTTTTTTGTATGGCCATGATGGTAGATGTAAGGAGCTGCCCTGTGCCTGATGCCAGCTGGAGAACTGAAATGCTGCTTTTGCACGTAGTGCATCAGTCTGGGTTCCCAGCGGTCCCACACACTGAGTTCACAGTGCTCCAATCAACAACACTGTGTAGGTGTTGTTTCAGATTGCTGGAAATCTAGAGCAGTACGCTCTGTGGCAACAGTGGTCCAGTTCTTCATTTTGCTGTCTGTACAAGGCAGCTTCTTACAGTTTTAATCAAAAATCACACAATTAAAAAAATAAATAAAAAGCAAGACTTCAGTTAAGTTTTATTTCTCTTTCGTTCATTGACAAACACAGCTTCAGAATCTTCTTGACCATTGGGTTATGCCGCCCCCTACAGGAGTAGAACACTAGGCAGGAAAAAGCTTTACTACGCCTATGGGGCAGTCCCAGGGAGTATAGTCCCACTTCCTCCTATAGGCATTCATTTTTTTTCTGTCTAGTCAGGAGTAAGGACCTAGTTTCTTGCTGGGATCTCTGGTCCTAGCATTTTTTCTTTTTTAAACTGAATTTTTTTCTCTTTTATTATTTTCTGTTCCTGTGATAACTACAATCAACTGCTGGACAGGGTGACGGATTGGATATATACTAGATCCTTATGGTCTCCCCAGTCTGGCCAGCTCCGCGCTAGGTCAGCTGTGACATAGCCCCACTGGACGGGCATTATGCGGCGAGTTAAACGTCTCGCGAGGACGCACACGACCTGGTCACAGTCTGAGTCGCAGCGTGCCTCTGGCCCCGAGCATCCCCATTCGGATGGTGCGGTGGTCTGCCTGGAGTTGTGTCCACCCGGTTCCACGCTATGGTAAGTAGTGTCCCCTCTCTCCCCCTTGCGGTTTGGGTGGATGTGGACCCCTCCCTAGGACAGTAGGACCCCCAGGTTCCCCTCCTTCTCCCCAGCCCCTCTGGGGTCAACGTGGGTCTCCCGTACCCCTCAACCCCCCCCCCCTGCCCTTCCTGGAGGTTCTGAGCTGGCTTTTGCCATATGCTTTTGAAGGGGGCTTCCTTTGGGGCTGTTGCTGACCGGTTTCTCCCAGCGCACATCGGGGGTTACAACAGGGTCCTTTGTCACCCTGGGGGGGTTAGTGACCCTGGCAAGGGGGTCCTAAGGGCTCCCGGCTGTTGTGTTTGGGCTGGGGGAGTGGATGGCTTCACATCCACAGGTCCGGGATGGACCTGACTGAAAATTTAGGCTGCGGCCTACTTTTGGGCATCTGCCCTCTCTTCCGTTGTTTCTGGGTGGTCGGCTCTGGCGGGCTTCGGAGCGCCTTCAAAAATTTAGGCCTGCGACTTGCAGCCTACTGGGCCTTGCGGCAGAGTGGGCGCCTCCGGGGGGGGGGGGGGCATGGGGGGGGGGGGCATCCCTCGGTGAGTGTCCTGTGGCCATCTGCCTCCCCTTGGATGGGATCTGTGTGGCTGGGCCTCCACCAAAATTTAGGCTGCGGCCTACTAGGCCATGCAGCCAGATTGGCGCCTTCTCTGTGGGGGGGGGGGGGGGTGGTCACCTTTGTTTGATGACAGCATGCCGCCAGGTTGCGTAGGGCAGCCCCCCTTTAGCGTTGCGGACCCTCTGAGTACCTTGCCTGCGTGTCCGCATTACAGCGGGGAACTCTCTTTAAGGGGGCCATTTATTTTCATGTGGGCCTCTATGGAGGGGCTCGGAGGGTGACCCCCCCCCTTTTTGTTTTTCCTCGGGGTCCAGTAGGTGGTACATTCGTGGGCCCTAGGTCGGCGTCACCTTGCGGGGTCGCAGTCTGCGACCCTCACCTGCCTGTTTTGTGTTTGTGCAATAATCCTGATTGTAATGTTTCAGGGTGAGCTTCGTATGCTCTGATAGTGAGGATGTTTCTTCTTCTACTACAGCCACGCGTGCATCGGCGCTGGTGGATGCACTGATTGTAACCAGGGCTGTGGAGTCGGAGTCGAGGAGTCGGAGTAAATTTTGGGTACCTGGAGTCGGAGTCGGCAAACAATGCTCCGACTCCTACTCGTACTAAATTTAGATTGGAATTAAAAAAAAAAAAGCAAGTTTAAATGTCCCAATTCACAAAAAGTTATAATTAATTACTTAGTATAAGGAAACTTATAATTGAGGAGGCCAAATGTAAAAAGGAAGAACTACAGAAAGTTCTAAAAGGACGTTTTGTCTTCCTTAAAATGGATGCATGCACACGTCCAGAGTCAATTATTTTTCTATTAATGTTAGATTTGTGGATGAAAATAATTACAAAACAATAACACGGACCCTCGCATTAAAGGACACTCAGGCACATCACACCAGTGATTACCTTCAGAAGTTAGTGGAGGGTGTTCTAGAAGATTTTGAAATTACAAAGAAACAGATTTTATGTTGTGACAGATAACGTTTCTAACATGTTGAGCACAATTGAGAAGATGAACGCAGATGAAGAAGGTAACAAACAGATATTAGAGTTAGAGGAACACAGCTCTGCAAGTATTATTATTTCAGGTTCTTATATAGCGCTGTCAATTTTCGCAGCACTTTACATATACATTGCACATTCACATCAGTCCCTGTCCTCAAGGAGCTTACAATCTAAGGTCCCTAACTCACATTCATACATACATAGTAGGGCCAATTTTATACAGGATCCAATTAACCTACCAGCATGTCTTTGGAGTGTGGGAGGAAACCGGAGTACCCGGAGGAAACCCACGCAGGCACAGGGAGAGCATGCAAACTCCAGGCAGGTAGTGTCGTGGTTGGGATTTGAACCAGCGACCCTCTTGCTGCTAGGTGAAAGTGCTAACCACTACCCCATTGTGCCGCCCATATTGGAGAAAGTTTAGAAACTGAAGAGAATGCTGACATTTTTTTAGACAACTTTGTTGAAGAAGCATTGAAGCTTGCTACTATTCATAATATGCGATGTGCTTTTCATACACTGCAACTTGCCATAAGAGATGGATTAAAAGATTGCCATGCAGCTACACTAATTGGCAAATTACGGCAAGTAACTGTTGCAGCCAGGGCCCTGAAAACAGATGCAATTTTGAAAAGACGTGCAGGAAAAGGAGCCATTTTGGATCAAACAACTCGCTGGGGAAGCACTAATTTAATGGTGAAGCATTTGCTTGAACATAGACTTCATAGAAGAAATGGACAATGAAACTCTTGCATTAACTGAAAGCCAGTGGACACAAACAAAAGAGCTGGAGAACCTTCTTTCTCACCCCTTCACTATCACCAAGAGGTTGCAATGTGACGATCTAACCCCGGGTATATTCCTCTTGGAATGGAAGAGCCTGTTATATCGCCTGAACAAAAATGGAGGGTTAATAGCTGAGGGCATTGCATCTTCAATGATGAAAAGAGAGAGTCTTTTGCTGGAAAATTAAATCTTGTTAGTTGAAGAAGCCATCCTTGTTTATCCAGAGATCGTTAGTGATGTGGCCAGAATAGTTACTGCAATGCCACCCACCCAAGTCAGTGTCGAAAGATTAATACATATTAATACAGAGGAGTCGGAGTCGGAAGTACAAAACACTGAGGAGTCGGAACATTTATCTACCGACTCCACAGCCCTGATTGTAACGGTGTGGGAAACTTTAAAATTGGAGGATGCAGCTGCTGCTGCGTCGGAGGTGCCGGTATCCTTTGGTACCTGCAGCTCCCCCAAAAGCGGCTACGAAAGGTGTCCCCTTTTTCCGCCTTCTTGACAAAATTGTTGCAAGTCAGTGACCTGAACGCATTATGTCTGTGCCTAAGCGTTTTTGCTAGACGTTATTCCTTTGAAGAGTCCCTGTTTAAAAAAAAAAAAAAAGTGGACAGTCCCACTTGTGGTGGATTTTCAGGGTTTCAGGCCGAATAACTCCACTTTAATTCCGGTGGAGGAGTCTCCGGCTTTTAAAGACCCCTTTGACAGGAGAGCCGAGAATTTGATCTGCCACATGTTTCCTGTGGCCAGTTCAGCCCTTAGGCCTGTGGTCATCATAGCATTGGTGTGCCAAACTGTAACGGAGTGGGCAAAGCTTTTGCGCCAGGATCTGGAAGGGGAACAGCTTCCCCCTGCCCTTGCGAGCTGACGGACCAATTGGTCTAGGGGTTGCAGTTTTGTCTGTGGTGCTTCTCTGGATGCGGCTTCCTTGGTTTCTAGGCTGTCCATGACAACAGTGGTCCTTCAGCACCTGATATGGCTCACTTGGACTGAGAATTCAGCATGTGATCACTTGGACTGAGAATTCAATACAAAAATTTTATCCCTGAATGTTTTTTTGGGGTAACTATTTTGAAAAAGTAACTTTTAGACAAACAATAGGTCCTGTTGGAACTGTCCTTTTCAGACTGCATCCTGGGGAGTTTGCCTTGGCTACCGTCGGATACTCCCATGCTAATTGATACCCAACCACCTGACTATTTGGGGTTACATTGTCAGAAGACTGTCTTATCTGACTCGTCCCCTTCGAGTATGACGCCAGTGATTACACACCCTTGTTATGCACGGGGTCTCAATGACAACAGCGCATTCTCCTTCTCCATACAAGGCGGCAGATTTTGGGATTTTTAACAATGGCATTTCGACACTTTTTCAACAATGATCATTAGCGCTGTCTTTCAGACATTTGCAAGATGTTCAACCCCCTTCTCCTCAATGGAAATTAATGCAACTACACTTTCTTACGCACCACTGGGGGAATGTTTTGTGGGTCTTCCCACTTTCACAGAGTTTGAACACCTATGCCTCAAAGAAGAGGCAATGGGCACACTGTCTTTGATGATTATATTGCCTATTGTCCCACCCACCGAGTTCATCCCCACAAAAATATCTGTCCCAAAGGGATTGTGAGTTGGGATGTATCTTCACAGACCAACAATGCCACAGAATCTTAACCATGACTCACAAGGCGCCTGACTCATGCTGTGTTCAGGAAATGGGTTATAAAATCTTATCTAGATGGTATAGGGTCCTTAAGACCCTCCATAAGCTGTTTCCACAGGGTTTGCCATTATGTTAGAGGTGCCAGGAAAAGGAGGGCACTATGTTGTCTTTTGGTCATGTAAGATATTACAAATAGAGGAGCTGCTGGCTTCAGCCATTCACACTGAAGAGCATTTCAATAAAACAGTTTTATTGAATTTACCCATTCTCCTGAATATTGTTCACTGGCAGGCTCCCAAGCTTGAAACCATTTACCAGTCCTGGCTGCGGTCCATGACTTGGGCTTTCGCTCCCTTCCCCCACTGTTTTTTTTTTTTTTTCTGCCTTTAGGCTAGTCTGGGCTGTTCGAAGGGAGCACTGGAGCAATGGTCGCTACATGCATTTCAGTCATGCTGTTTGGTTAGACTTTATGTATTGACAGTTTCCATCCTATGACCATGTGCTCTACATATTGTACACTGTACATTTTGTCTTGCCAATTTAGCATTTTGAGCCTTTAATGGTGTGGTGTTTTTTTTTTTTTTGTAACACTTTTTTTGCTCTGTTAACTAAACCGGGAAGATAATTCTATCATCATCCTGTTTCGTTTTTTACAGTTTTGGGTTACATCCAGCGTGTTTTGATTGCTCTTCAGGGGTTGATGGGTAGATCCTATCTATGGTATATTGGTATATTAGGAACAGTAAGTCCATAGAAAAATATAACCTAAGAAGCATTTAAATTGTAGCAAAATCTAACCGAAGAAGTATTCAAATACTTTTCTTTCTTTTTGGGTAACCGCTTTAACATTTTGAATTCCTGGCTTGAGTAATATAAGGGAGAATTGGCAATTATCTGTCAGTACCCAATTTGTTTGGAAACATGGTGCACGCGAGACATCAAGGGTCTAACAGACAAACCACTGTTGTCTCCATAAAGAGGACCTGCCATTGTACAATACTACCACATGCAGTATACAGTAGTAAAAAAATAAAAATAAATAAATGTAATAAAATAAAGTTGAAGAAAAATGCATGAAAAAAAAAAAAAATGGGGGACCCATGTCCTGTCCCAATGGCCTTTGCATAATGAGTTTTGGGTATTACTGTGCACACCGAAGTGAGAAGAATAATTATAGTGCCTATATTTCTTGCTGTAAGTTTTTAAAAATTCATCCATGGCTAGTTTTGAGTTTCAGAATTGTTTGCAGTTTCACTTGAAGTTTTCACTTGCATGTTTAGGCTTTGCAAATTTGGTATCAGTTGCACAAATTTCATGCAACATAGTTTGTAATTTTTTTTGCCCAGACTGGAGTTCCTCTTTAACACAAGTTAGTTGTAGCATGTATGGTAAGATTAACAGTTGCCAATCGTCTCCCAACCTGGCTAAATCTGAGCTGGATTTATCTGTAATCCACATTCTGTGTCTATTCCTTTAATATATGACCTCCTGGATTTCTAACTGTTTCTAATACCCCTGCATGTTTGCTTTAATCTTCAGGTTGTTGAAGTTGAGCTTCTCAGACATTCCCTTGGCGAGGATTATCTGTATTCACAGTCTTCCAATGAAACTACTCAGTCTGATGGGAGCACTCCAGGACCTGTTATAGTTAAAACATCTTCTCCTCACAAAGGAAGCCATGAGTTGGCCGAAAAGGGTAAATGTTTTATTGTCCATTTTTATTTTAAAATTTCCTGTAAAGCCTGAGAGAGAGGGAGAAATACAAAGCTGCTAATGGGAATGTGAGAGGGCATTCACTTACTTTATTCACCATATTCCGTAAATAACAAACATCAATGCCTCATGTCTACAGCATAATGAAACAACAAAGTTGAGAATGATTAAGAGCCCATTCACACTAGCACGACTTGTGAGGCGACTTGTGTAGCCCCAGGTCGCTTGACATAACAAAAGCAATGTTAATCAGTGCCGTCTTAATTGGCACTACTGAAGTTGCTCCGACTTGAGAAAAGGGTCCTGTACTACTTTGAGGTGACCTGTGATCCGACTGTCCCATATACTTCAATGGGAGTCGCCTCCTTATCTTAATTGAAGCGACTTGTTATCAGACTTTCCAGGAAGAAGAAAGAGATTAGCCAGGCATTCCCCACAGACAAAGTCGCCTGTCTCTTCAAAGTAGTGCACAAGTCTCTTCCAAGTCTCTTCCAAGTCTCTTCCAAGTCTCTTCCAAGTCTCTTCCAAGTCTCTTCCAAGTCTCTTCCAAGTCTCTTCCAAGTCTCTTCCAAGTCTCTTCCAAGTCTCTTCCAAGTCTCTAAACAAGTCTCTAAACAAGTCTCTTCAAGTCACGGGGCGACTTTCTGGTCGTGGTAGTGTGAACCGGCTCTAAAGGAACTTTGTTACAAATAGTGTTTCAGTTCCACTTTGCTACTTGTTGTTTAGAGCTTAGAAAAGAAGGGACCCAGGTGCTCCAAAGGCAACCCCTCCCATCTGTTATTAGGGTTCTGTTTTTGTTGGAATTAATGTATACCACCTGCGCACTGAGGGTTGGGCACAGGCGCCATGGCACGTGTTGTTGTAACTGTGCTATGTATGCGCCATTTTTCTGTTCTTTTTCTCTTCAAAAAAAAAAAAAAAACACAGTAAAAGTATTCCTTAACCTAAACTTGATTAGTGCTTTCCATATCCCAATTGACCTTATATGGCTGCTGACAGTGCTTTAAAGAGGTTGTAAACTCACATTTTTTTTTTCACCCTGCAAGAGAAAGACATAGCTAGTATGCATTGCATACTAGCTCATTATGCAATACTTACCTTAGAACGAGCCCCCGCCGTGCCGCTCAGTCACCTCTATGACGGGCGACATGTCCAGTCGCCCGTCTTCCGGGATCGCGGCATCCGGCCATCTGATTGGCCCGGAGCCGCGGTGACATCACTCCCGCGCGAGAGCTGACAGTCACGGCACGGGACTCTTAAGGAACGGCACAAGCGGCCGTTCCTTCAGAGCGCATGCGCCAGTGACGTCACTGACTGCATGTAAGGTAAATATCTCCTAAACGGTACATGTTTAGGAGATATTTACAGTACCTATAGGTAAGCCTTATCATAGCCTTACCTATAGGTACAAGTTGTAGAGGAGGGTTTACTTCCTCTTTAAAATCCACCCCAGCCAAATTGTTAGTTATAGCCTCTGTTAATGTTCCATTACGGTCTATATCTCTAATCTGGACTCCATTGGCATCACAAGGACAGGATTTGAGAGAAAATCTCCCCAACGAGGTCAATGGCAGAAATTAAGAACATGACAAAAATTGCAACAATTCCCCATTTTATCCAAAATATAAAAAAAAAAAAAGTTAGGAATTGCATGTATTTTAGATAAACCGGCATGTCGCATGCACCAAAACATAATTTACCTATGGTGATGGGTAAAAGGCACTGGCTTTCCAGATTAATATATTATTTTGTGTTCCTGCTGTGAACAGTTGCCATATTAAGATTTCACTTCAGTCTACTGTTCTTTCTGCTTTTACTCTCTGATTCTATGCATTTGTCTCATTTGGTGAGAAATGCAGCGAAATTAGCAGGATGAAGTCATTGATAGGGCAACTACTACAAGTAAATCTTCACAGCATGGCTACAATTCTGTTCAGTTCTGCAATCCTTGAGTTGCTATTACCATCCAACTAAAATTATTAACATGGACCTTGCACCAAAATGCAAAGTCTGAATAATCCCCCAATTTAAAATGCAGCATTGCTTATTTAGAAAAATACATCTGTGGGAAAAATGTGGAGAAAGTTAACCACTTGATGACCAGGGACATACTAGTATGTTGCTGGACTTAATGTGGTTATATTGCTGCAGGCATCATCCCAGTACCATTTTTAGGAGCCGACCGTTGGCTGTCTTGTAAAAGCAATCCTAGCAGCTAACTAGCCGCTGCATTGATTTTATAAGCAGTGGGAGGGGGCATCTTATAGACCCCAGCTCTCTTCCTAAAGAGTATCTATCACATGCCTATTGCTCTCATAAGGGATGTTTACATTCCTTGTGACAGCAATAAAAGTGAAAAAAATAAAAATAAAGCAACAGCGTTAAAAAAAATTTCCCTAGCCCCCGTGCTCGCACGCAAAGGCGAACACACACATTGGTCCTGCATGCACGCAAACAGTGATTCTCTCACACATGAGGTATCACCGCGAATGTCAGATCATAGCCAGGAAGTTACCACTAGATCTCCTTTGTAAATCGAAAGTGGTAACCTGTAAAGGCTTTTAGGGCGTCACCTATGGATAGTAGAATTTACGTCCCTTGTGTTTTTAAAGCATGACATGTTTGGTATCTCTTTAGTCAACGTAAGATCATCTTTTATATTTTACCTAAAAATTGAGTTCTATATTGTGTTTTTTGCAATAAAATCTAAAAAATAATACTTTTTCCCAAAAAATTGCGTTTGAAAAACTGCTACGCAAATACCCTGTGACATACAAAAAATTGCAACACCCACCAATTTATTCTCTAGGGCCTCTGTTTTGAAAAATATATGTTTGGGGGGTTCTAAGAAATTTTCTTGCAAAAAATACTGATTGTTGCATGTAAACAAAAAGTGCCAGAAAAAAGCCTGGTGGTTAACCAACTTTAAGACCAGGCCACTTTTGCACATATTGTTTTTGCTCACCAGGACCTGAAAAAATCCCACTCTCCTCCTTCAGAAATGCACACTTGCCGAGATCCAACCCTTTTGTTGTTGCTGAATGTCAGCACAAGCTATTGTGTTTGCTGACCTCCAGCAACACAGGTCTATTCTCCCTGGCCATGTCTGCTCAGGGGAGCTCCATAAACTTCTCCTGGCTGGGAGATGCAGGAATCTAGATCTCTTAGACTTGTATGGCAGCGGATGTCAACAAACACAGGAAGATGTGGGTGTCAGGTCTTGGTAAGTATGCATCCGTGTAGGGGGAGAGGACCTTTTGTTAGGTCAGGGGAGGAGGAGGGCATAAAAGAATAAATGCACTTTGTGTGAAAGTGCACTCATTCTTTAAAAAGTCAGATTTTCCTTTGCTTTGATAGTGCTCACCACAACAAATAGAAAGGGTGACTCTCCCTAGCAGAGACGAAGACTGCAATAAAACTTGACAGAGGTTCTAGCTAGGGATAGACCGATATGTTTTTTACAGGGCCGATACCGATATTTTGGTCACAACGTATCGGTATGGGCCGATATTTTGTACATTTAAAGTTTTGAAAAATAAAGAAAATTTGAGACAAATCTGGTACTGAACATGTTAAGTTTTGTTTAATGCTTAATGGCTGGCTGTCTGACACGTTGTGCTGGCTGGCTGGCTGGCATTCTGTGGTAGATGGGTGGCTGGCACAGGGGCTGTGGGTGGCTGGCTGGCACAGGGGCTGTGGGTGGTTGGCTGGTACAGGGCCTGTGGGTGCCTGGCTGTCTGGCACCCTGTCTGTGGGTGCCTGGCTGTCTGGCACCCTGTGGTGTGTGGGTGACTGGCTGGCTGCACCCTGTGGTGGGTGACTGGCTGGCTGGCACCCTGTAGTGGGTAGATGGCTGGCACACGGGCTGTGGGCGGCTGGCTGGTACAGTGCCTGTGGCTGGCTGGTACAGGGCCTGTGGGTGCCTGGCTATCTGGCACCCTGTGGTGGGTGGCTGGCTGGCAGGCTGGCACCCTGTGGTGGGTGGCTGACTGGCTGGCACCCTGTGGTGGCTGGCTGGTACAGGGCCTGTGGCTGGCATGTACAGGGCCTGTGGGTGGCTGGCTGGTACAGGGCCTGTGGATGTGGGTGGCTGGCACCGGGCTGCTGTGGATGGGTGTATGGCTGTGATATACTCCCACAAGACTAGTCCCGACTCCAGACAAGGCTGTCGAAGGCGAGGGAGGCAGCCTAAGAAGGCAGAATGATGTCACAAAAATATCGGCAATATCGGCCAGTTCCAGGGCCGATACCGATATAGCGGGGAAAGTGCATATCGGCCATCGATATATCGGTCTATCCCTAGTTCTAACCCCTTACCTTTCTTTCCAGGATGGAGGGGAAAATTGGCTTTAAATAAACGTTACCTTTTGGGCTTTATACAGTATTCCTTATAATCTAGGAAGCCAAGACACATATGAAATTATTTCTGAAGATGCAGCTAATGAGGGGCCGAATATGCAGCAGAGCTGGAGAGGTGTCAGCATGACCACGTGAGCACGCGGCGGTGATCTCTCTCCCTCTCACCTCACTCCCGCTGGATCCGGAAGAGAAGGCTCTGAATGGGGATACTCCCGTGGCATAGATTGGATTCAGACTGCGAGCAACCCACGCTAGAAATCCCCGCGGTATAGCTCCGACCCAGGCTGAGGGCTCCATGGCATAGCTCCGACCCAGGCTGAGAGCACCGTGGCATAGCTCCGACCCAGGCTGAGAGCCCTGCAGCATAGCTCCGACTCAGACAGTGTGCCCTGCTAGGTATTACAACAACTTACAGCATAGAATGGGAGACAGCCGCAGGAAGGAATAGCACCGAGCATGGGCATTCGACCGGACGGACGCGGAGGCATATAGCGGTGCACGGTGGCGGTTTGGTGACAGGGGAAGCGAAGGCTGCAGATTTAAACTGGAGACCAGCTTTCCCCCCCCCCCCCCCCGTAGTAATACAGCATATTTCGCCAGTAAAAACCTGTGCAGGGAAGAAGTGAAGCGGTGTCCAGAAGTCGGCTAAAAGAACAACTTTAAGAAGTGGAGGTAGGAGATTACTTTTAACCTATGGTTATTGATATGAACAAGCAACTTGACAAACAAATGGTTAAGAGAACTCTATGCTGTAAGATAACGCTCAAAAAGTGGGAGCATTAAAAGGTTGTAATATACACTTATATACGCAGGCGAAGAAGGGTGGTAATAAGGCAAATATAACTATCACAACCGATCGAAAACTACAGATCGGGTTAGTGTGGTTGTGGAAGCGCTCTATAGTGATTGCGGGGAAGGAGGAGACCCCAACGGTAATGCCTAGATCACCCTGAAGCCTTGGGAGTATCCCTACAGCGGAGCTATTAATTAGTCCCCAACCTAGTCTTAGAGGCAACACGGCACCAAGGTATAAAGGACAGGTGAAGGTGCAATATAATATAAAAGAGACTAAGTAAAAGGGGCTGGAGCGGACTTTGCTTTCGTATTAAATCTACACCTAAATAATGTGAACGGGATGCAAAATACAATTAAAAGACCTAAGACTCGATCAACAGTTAAGGGGCTTATAGATACTAAACAAGCAGGAGCTTTTCAATCATACTTTACCCCTACACAAGGAACAGGAGCAGAGAAAACCGAGAAGTCCATAGGGAAAACAGAGATAGGCAAGGAGCATATCATTACTAACCCTGAAATGGCATCCTCAGCAAAAGCAATAGTTCCAATACATCCTGCAGAGGAAACATCCACTCCAAGTAAAATGGCAGAGACCAATCCAGATATAATTTCTAACATGGATATTAGGGATCTGATAAAAGCCCTCCCAACTAAAACGGAAATAGAATCCCTAATTATAAGACTGGAGGAGAAATATCAGAAGGACATACAGGAAGTGAAGAGGGAGATAAAAGAAATCTCGAATAGAGTACATAACAGGGAAAATAATATACTTGAAGTAACAAGGAGATTAGAGCAAGTGGAAGAAACTAAAGATTTACTTATGGAGAGGACAGTCTCAATGCAATTACAACTGGAAGAGATGGAGGACAGAAGTCGCCGTAATAATATAAGGATAAGAGGACTCCTTGAGTGCAAGAAAGAGGAGGGGGACAATTTAAGAGAAAAGGTTAAGAAATTAATAATGAAAGTGCTGATGGATGAACCACCTGCAAATATAGAGATTGAACGAGTACATAGGGTTACTATGCCTAGACAATTAGAGGGGAAAGGACCCCGGGATGTCCTATGTCGTTTGTTGAGGTACCAGCAAAAAGAGGAGCTATTACGGAGGACATGGGAACTGGGTACAATTGAACATGAAACAATTAAAATTAAGATCTTACCAGATGTATCGAGACCCACCTTACAGCGTAGAAATATCTTGCGCCCCTTACTGGACATAGTTAAAACAAAAGGGTGCACGTACAGATGGGGGTACCCATTCTCGGTAACTATTCGAAAAGGACCTAGATCTTTTACATTAAGGTCCCCAAAAGAATTGGAGGAGCTTTTTATATTTTTGGAGATGGAACCTATGCAAATACCTAATTGGTTATTGGATATCCCCCGTGGATTATACACCCCAATGACAACATTGGACAGGGGAAGAAGATAGAAGCAGTAGGAGAAGGTGGCCGAAAGATTGATGGACTCCTGCTAATCCCCCATCTTATTTTTGGGACTGAGACCTCCCCTTTTTTTTTTTTTTCCCCATCCTCTTTTGAATACGCTCTTGATTTTGATTGCATAACACCCTCATTGGAACTGGGGTGATTCTTTTCTATTTTTCTTTTCCTTTTTTTTTTTTCTTCCCATGTAAGGGAGGGGAAGGGAAAAGAAAGGATTTACATATTACCTACAGACTATATTATGTTTGAGATAATTACATTCATTATTTCGATGGTACAATAACCTCAGTGAGCATGGGGGTTTGTTTTTTCCTTTTTTTTTTTTTTTTTTAGGGGGAGGGGAAGAGAGAGGGGGGAAAGGAGGGAAAAAAGGAATAAGCCCATTACTTATAGATTGTATTATGTATGGGATACTTGCACTGATGATCAAGATATTATAACATCCTCAGTGGGAAGGGGTTTTTTTTTTTTTTTTTTTTATTTTGGACTAAAGGCACGAGCACGCAATTCTTTTTTTTTTTTTTTTTTTTATCATAGATTTGGTTTTCATTATCTATTAGTCACAGATTATATTATGCATGAGACACTTGCACTTTTTTTTTGCTGTTTTGAATATATTATTCACAGATTATGTATGAGACACTTATGCACTTAAGACTGAGATGCCATAATATCTTTACGGGTGATTGGGGGGAATATTATAATTTTTTTTTTTTTTGTTTTGAATAAAATATTCACAGAGTATGAATGAGACACCTATGCACTTAAGATTGAGATGATATAATGTCCTTATAGGGAGTGGGGTTAATATTATTGATGTATTTTATTAAAAATGTTTTTTTTTTTTTTGAATAAAATATTCACAGAGTATGTATGAGACACTTATGCACTTAAGATTGAGATGATATAATGTCCTTATGGGGAGTGGGGTGAAATTTTTATTTTTATTTTTTTTTGGGGGGAATGAGGAGGAGATTGATATCTCCCCCCCTGGTATATGCCAGGAGGTGGGGGAATGGTGGTGCAGTGCAGGATAGAGAGACAGGGGGCCATAGTACTTTTAGTAATAATTGATTTGGTAAAATACGTTCCCCTAGCAAAATACGTATGAGGGATATTCATACTTAGGGGCCAAAGAGAAAGTAGGGGAATACGAGACAATGAGAAATAACAAAGAATTAGTAGGAAATATACATGGTAATGATCAGGGGGGGGGAGGAGGGATTGGGGCGGAGTGTCCCGGGCATTACTGATTCTAATCCCAAATAGGAAAATTGCTCTAAGGTATAGGAGGTAGTGGAGGAAGAGAGCAACATAACAGTAGTTAAACAAAGAGGATACACTCCTCTTTCTAGGGGGGATTGGAGGGGATTGATCCCCGTGGACAGGGTCTAGGGTGTTATTTTAATTTACTTTCTTTTATATATTTTTCCTGGGGTTTTTTTTTTTTTTTTTTCTCCCCTTTATAATTGGATTACTTTTGGTTGATATAAACCTTTTTGAGGAGGGTGGAGGAAAATGGAAACATTACGAATACTGACGTTAAATGTGAAAGGACTTAACACACCAGAAAAGAGGAAAATTTTGCTAAACGACCTAAAAAGATCTAAGGTAGATATAGCCCTCATCCAAGAGACACATTTTCGAGATGACAAATTACCAATACTAAAAAATAGATTCTATCCGATATCCTATCACGCAACAAATAAAGAGTCTATCGATCATTATAGCTCAAAATGTCCCATGGAAGTTTGAACAGATGTCTAAAGACCCTAATGGAAGATCATTATTCCTGAAGGGAACTATAGGAAATGTCAAGGCCACACTAGCATCCCTATATGCACCTAATAGTCTACAAGACGAATTCATTGAGAGTAAAATTAGGGAACTTTCAGAATATAAAGAAGGACATTTAATAATAGGAGGTGACTTTAATATTTCTTTGATCCCCTCAGAGGATACATCAATAGGATACTCATCTACACCAGCGAGAATCAGGAAAAAAATATCAAAAGCTCTCTTGGAAAGCACAATTGAAAGACGCATGGCGTATAATGCACCCGGAGGAACGTGATTACACGTTCTATTCACCAGTTTACCAACAGTATTCGAGGATAGACTACTTTTTTGTCCCACACAACCAACTACATGCAATCAATAATATACAGATTGGCACAATTACGTGGTCAGACCATGCTCCAATTACTATGGAGTATGAATTAAGAAAAGAGCAAGGAGGTAGACACCAAACATGGAGGCTTAATGAAAGCCTGTTACAAGATGAAATGGCCAAAATGGACATTAAAAATGAGCTAGAAGAATTCTTTCAGAACAATAAGATAACAGACACAGACCCATGCATTATATGGGAGGCACATAAAGCTGTAATAAGGGGTATTTGGTTAAAAATGGTTCAAGAATAAAAAAAAATCGAACGACAAAATTGGAAACTTTATTTACAGAATTGCAGAAACTAGAAGCGATACACAAGCACAATAACTCACCAATGACGGAAAACAATATGATGAAAGTCAGAGGGGAAATCAATGAGATACTATTTTATAAAGCAAGATCAGCACTGCAGATTAGTCGGAAAAAAGCTTATGAAATGGGGGATAAATGTGGGAGATCACTGGCAAACGCTTTGAGAGAACAAACACTAAATACATACATTCCACAAATAAGAAAGAGAAATGGTCAGATGGCAGTTTTAACAAAACAAATAGCTGAGGAATTTAAAATATATTACTCATCTTTATACAATCTGCAACCTCGAAGCCCGAAACCATCTCAAATAGAGGAATACTTGGCGACATCTTTGATGCCTCAATTAGAGGAATATGAAAGAGAAGACCTGGGCTCCGAGATTACAGAAGAAGAATTGGAAGCAGCAATTTCCAATCTTAAAGTGGGGAAAGCACCAGGTCCAGATGGATATACTATCCAATATTACAAAACATTTTTTCCACAATTAAAGAAATTTATGGTGGAAATGTTTAACGCATGGGGCAAGGGTAAGAAAATACTGAGAGAAACACTCCATGCCCATATAACGATATTACTTAAGGAAGATAAAGATCCAACATAATGCGCCAGCTACAGACCCATATCTTTATTAAATACAGATTTGAAAATATTCACAAAAATCATAGCTACTAGAATCCAAAAATATATAGTAAAACTAGTAAACTTAGATCAAGTAGGATTTACACCACTGAGAGAGGCACGTGACAATACGATAAAAGTATTAAACTTATTATATGTAGCGCAGCAAAAACAGTTAAAAAGCATATTTTTAAGTACAGACGCTGAAAAAGCTTTTGATAGTGAGCTGGAAGTTCATGATGGCAGTATTGAGATATGTGGGCATGAACGAAACAGTACTGAATTGGATCTCACAGATCTATTCAAACCCATCGGCGAAGGTGAGAGTGAACAGCACCTTGTCGGAAGACATATGGATTCATAATGGAACTAGGCAGGGATGTCCCCTCTCACCCCTGCTATTTACTTTGACGTTGGAACCCTTCCTTTGTAAAATAAGAATAAATTCAGACATCACAGGAATTAGAATCGGTCAACACCAACATAAGATATCTGCCTTCGCAGACGACATGCTGTTCACTCTCACCAACCCAATTATTTCACTCCCTAATCTTTTAAGAGAGTTTGAGGAATATGGAGAAATATCCAACCTTAAAATAAATGTAAACAAATCAGTAGCGATGGGAGTAGGGATAGAACAAAAATTGCTGCAACAATTAAAACAAAATTTTAGTCTGAAATGGACAAATAGAGCAATCAAATATCTAGGCTTGCAAATCACACCGGAGTTCTCCCAGTTGTATGATGCAAACTTCCCTATGTTGCTGAAATCTATTCGAACCCTGCTTCAGAAATGGGGAAAGGGAATGTTCTCATGGATGGCCAGGTGCAATATCATAAAAATGTCTATCCTATCAAAATGCTTATATCTCCTCCAAACTTTACCGATATATATACCACAGAAATTCTTTAAACAAATGGACACTATATGGAAGGAATTTATATGGGCAGCCAAGCATCCAAGATTGAGCAAGAGAATTATGACTTTACGAAAAGGAGGGCTGTCTGTCCCTGATATGAGGAGGTACTACCAAACCATACATTTAGGTAGATTTATGGATTGGTGTAGACACAGGGAAATAAAGTTATGGCCAAACATGGAACAAACACAATTTGAAATCCCTTTGAAAAGAGCTCCGTTTTGTAGCCAGAGTTTGCCAAATATTATGAAATCACACCCACTTATAGGACACACAATTAAAATCTGTGCAAAAACATTTAAACAATATAAATTGATCAACAGAAACTCGGCATTAACACCGGTATTGGGTAACCCCAATTTCTCGCCAGGTTACAAGGACAAAAAATTCAAAGAATTAATCGAAAGGGGCATTTTCCAGGTGGACCATTTTTTAACACAAGAGGGCTGGATAAAAGAAAGGGAGTTGGTGGATCCCCAGGGGGAGTTTAGACTGGATCGCTGGAGAGCGATCCAGCTAGTGCATTTCCTCGGGTCTCTACCAAGGCCTAATCAAATAACTCTACCACATACAAAATTTGAGGAGATGATTGTACAAAAAGGGATAATAACACATTCCATAGCGAAAATATATGCGATGTTGAATAACCAGAGGGAAAATCAATATTTGACATATATGACAGAATGGGAGAGGGAACTGAATAGTACCTTCTCAGAAATAGAAAGAAGGCAAATATTTCAGATGACCTTTTCGACATCCATCAGTACAAAAATACAGGAGGTAAACTACAAAATATTATCAAGATGGTACCAAACCCTGGTAAAATTGAATAAAATGTCATTAACAAATACGGATGAGTGTTGGAGATGTGGAGAAGGAAGGGGGACAATGCTACATATATTCTGGTCGTGCTCCAGATTGGAAAAATTCTGGAAAAAGGTGCATGAAATAATACAATCCTTAACAGATTACCCAGTGATAAAGGAACCAGCCTTATTCCTTCTCCACAAATCCGACATCCCAAGAAATCAATATAAAAATTCATTAATCCCTTTCTTACTCAACGCAGCGAAAATGTGCATTCCATTAAAATGGAAAAACGAGATACCCCCAGACATCAATATGTGGATAAACAAAGTGGAAGAGGTAAATACATTTGAAAATCTTATACTAAATGCTAATCATAAAATGGGAAAATATCATTCAATATGGGATAGATGGAACTTATTTTTCATGTCAAGAAGATAAGAATAAAGATGAGTAGCTATAGTAGATGATAGAAGAAGGTACATATTAATGAGACCTTTGCAATATATAAATTAATAACGTCCGTTTCTACCACCCTTCTCAAATACTTATTTCTCTTACGTCCTCCGACAGTCGCCGCCTCTTCATATTCGTCACATATGGGGTATTAGACTTTTCTCCGAAGGAGTAGCTAGGCAACAGAATATGTTAACATTAAAGCTTTTAACATATCCCACCCTCAAGGGGTGGTCCCCTCAGTCAATACCCTCCTACTTCCTGCAACCATATCTCAGTTTTAATGTCTAGCTTGTCAGGAGTGGCTGGCTTTCTCTGTGCTGGGGCTTTCTGCCCCAGACTCTTTCTTCTTTTTGAAATTTTGTTTGAGTTTTCTCTCTACCTTTACTTAGCTGTTATTTTTGTCAGCGTTAGTTAGTTCTTCTGATGAAGAGGATCATGCGGGCTGGGTCTCGGGCTGATCCCCCTGGTCGCAGGTCGTGGGTCAGTGGCTTCCCAGCCTGCCATCGAGCGTTCAGCCAGGTAACGCTCCTGGCACAGTGAACGACCCATCCCTGTTCGGTGCAGGGATGATTGGTGAGGTGGCTACCTCACTGGACGCTGTGCGGTTTCTTAACCCCCATTTTGTGCGTCTTGAATGCGACTCTCCCTGCCTCATGTGCAGCGGCTTGTTCGCCTGTGCGGGTCCCCCACGCCATGTGAGGTAAGTGTATTTATGTGGGGACCTGTCTGTCTGGGGGGGTGTCAGTCTGGGACTGTGTAACCTGCCTCTATTCACACTGCTTGTCTCCCTATCTCTCGGCTGCATGCTGTGGGCTGCAGGGGGGGGGGGGGGAGCTGTGTGACACTGTGTGTGTCAGCCTGGTCAGTGTGTGAAGCTGTGTGCTGTGGGGCATGTTTTTTTTTGGCATGTTTGGGCATATACAGCGATCGCTGCGGCGATCTGACATGTATTCTTATACAGGGATGTCATGTGTGCAATACTGCACTGTGGAGCGGCGGTTTTGGCGCCAAACGGCGCCATTTTGCCTACACTCGCTCCGGCCGCATGTTTTACATGCATGGCGGCCATTTTCTTGTAGCTTCCATAGGCTTTCATAGAGCGCCCTGGCAGCATCACTTCCTCTTTCCAGGAACACTGATCGAGGCAGCAGCAGCGGCGAGGGTCTCCTCAGGTTTTATCCTTCTGTTCTTGCTATCCATTGCCTGTGTTCAGTTTGCATATTCCCTGTGGGGGTCTCATTGTGCTTGAGTGTGGTGCGGTGGGCTGCGCTTGCCGCGCTTGCTTAAAGGGGCAGTTAACCCTTTATTGTCCGGCATTACAGGGGCAATGGATTCTCAGGAGGGCAAATTTCCTACCGCCTTGGTGGAAAGCCAGGGGACCGCTGTTTCCCCCCCAGGGGGGGATTTAGCCACTATTGTGGCTGGCCTTGCTGCTCAGGTACAGATGCTGGTGGCTGCTCAATCTACTAAAAGGCCCAGAGTTGCTCTTTCCTCTGATTCTGAGGGTGAAGGTGATGGGGCTGTTATGGCGGGGGCCTCCTTATCGGGGTCCCGCTCCTCCCTAGATCTAGTGGGGTCCGAGGTGGAGGCTGAAGTTGAGGGGGTTGATAATTCTTCCCGTGGCTCGCCTGAAGAGCTTGCAATCATGGATGAGTTGATTGCTTCCATAAAGCAAACGCTGCGTTTGCAGGATGAAGTGTGTCCCCCCGCCGCCTTGGCGGCTTATGGGACGCAGAGAAAACGCAGGACGCCGCAGGTTTTTCCCTGCAATGATGATTTTCAGCGCGCTGTTAAGGAACAATGGCGCAATCTGCGCAAACCTTTTGCTGTACCAAGTAGATTCTAGCTGCGTTATCCTTTCTCGCCTTCCACTGATGAAAGGTGGTGTGTGCCTCCCCCAGTGGATCACACAATTGCGGTTTTAAACAAAGCCACTGCGATTCCTGCAGAGGATTCCCCAGTGTTCCGTGATGCCACGGATAGGAGATTGGAGTCTCTTGCCCGTCATACTTATTCTTTTACGGGTTCTATGCTTAAGGCTCTGTTTGCTTCTCTCATGGCGGCCCAGGCGATCGCAAGTTGGACGCAGATGCTTAGGCGCGTCCTAGTGGCCGATTCGGCCTCGCCGGCGACCCTGGATATGGTGGATCAAATCCACCAAGGTGTCATGTATCTGTGTGATGCGGACCTGGACCTGGTTCCGTTGGCTGCACGTGTGCACAGCGTGGCGGTGTTGTCTCGCCGCCTGGTTTGGTTAAAATGTTGGTCGGTGGACCAGTCCTCACGTAAGACCTTAGCCAATCTACCTTATGATGGGTCTCGCCTTTTTGGGGAGTCCTTGGATGTGTTGATCAAGGGGATCACCGGGGGTAAGAGCACTCTCTTGCCCCATTTCCCCAAGGCTAAGGGGGCTTCTGGGAAGAAGCATGCAAATTTTCGGCCCCCTCAGGGGTCCTTTCGTGCCTTTCGGCCGCACTACAAGGGCAAGCCGTTCAAAGGTCAAGGCTCTCAGAAGAAGCCCTGGTCTGGAAAACAGAAGTCCGGTCAATCCGGATCTGCAGCCCATAACAGTTCGGCCTGAAGGGGCGCCCTCACCCAGTTTTGGGGTGGGAGGACGCTTGCTCGGTTTTCTTCAGCCCTGGTTGGCCCGTGTGCGGGACAGATGGGTTCAGGAGATCGTTCGATCTGGTTACAAGATCGAGTTTCTCTCTCGGCCGGAGAGCAGATTTTTTCCCTCAAATCTTCAACTGTCTCCAGAGCGTTTGCGGGACCTGCACCTGGAGGTGCGGGACCTGAGGGCTCAGGGAGTGGTAGTTCCGGTGCCTCATCGGGACAGATTTCGGGGGTTTTATTCCAATCTGTTCACCGTGCCCAGAAAGGAGGGCAAGGTTCGTCCAATTCTGGACTTGAAGGCTCTGAACCGCTCTGTGCGGGTTCGCAAGTTCCGCATGGAATCCCTGCAGTCGGTGGTGGCTGCCCTGGTTCCGGGGGAATTCATGGCCTCCATCGATTTGAAGGATGCGTATCTTCACATCCCCATTTTCGAGGGTCACCAGAGGTTCCTTCGATTTGCCATTGCGGAGGATCACTACCAGTTCGTGGCGTTGCCTTTTGGTCTCGCCTCGGCTCCGCGGGTCTTCACCAAGGTGCTTGCACCGGTTCTGGCATTATTGAGGGCCCAGGGCATTTCTGTCCTGGGGTATCTGGACGACATTCTGGTTCGGTCTGCGACCAGCCAGGGTCTGGAGAAGGACCTGTCTGTCACGATGCAAACTCTGCAGGAGTTTGGTTGGACGATAAATTTTCCAAAGTCGACGCTGAGTCCGTCGGTTCGTCTTCCCTACCTGGGAATGATTCTGGACTCGGTGCAGGCGAAGGTCTTCCTGCCGGAAGACAAACTCAGAACTCTTCAGGAGGAAGTCAGGTCCCTCAGGGACGTTCCCCACTCGTCTCTGCGGACGTGCATGAGATGTCTGGGATTGATGGTCTCGGCCTTCGAGGCGATTCCCTTCGCCCAGTTTCACACGCGGGGTCTCCAAGCGGAGATCCTGTCCAGGTGGGACGGGCGACCTCAATCTCTGGATCTTCAAATCTCGTTGAGTCATCGCACCAGAAGAGACCTTCTGTGTTGGCTCCAGTCCCCGATGGTGTCCGGGGGCAAGTCGTTTCGTCCTGTCTCGTGGACGGTGATCACCACGGATGCCAGCCTGTCGGGCTGGGGTGGTGTTCTGGGCGTTCTGTCCGCCCAGGGAACTTGGTCGGAGGGGGAGTCTTCCCTTCCCATCAACATTCTGGAATTGCGTGCGATAAATCTCTGTCTTCATCGCTGGACGGACCGGCTGCAGGGCTGCCCGGTTCGGGTGCAGACGGACAATGCCACGGCGGTGGCCTACATCAACCACCAAGGGGGCACCAGGAGTGCCCGAGCGGCTCGAGAAGTGGCCGACATTCTGTCCTGGGCCGAGACTCATGTCCCGGCGATAACGGCGGTTCACATTCCGGGGGTGGAGAACTGGCAGGCGGACTATCTGAGTCGCCAGACCCTGGATCAGGGGGAATGGTCTCTCCACCCGGCTGTCTTCCAGATGTTGTGCGCGAAGTGGGGTCTTCCAGATGTGGACCTGTTCGCGTCTCGTCTCAACAACAAGGTGAGAAGGTTCGTGGCAAGGACGCGCGATCCTCGGGCAGACGCGTCGGACGCGTTAGTAGCCCCGTGGCATCAGTACAGGCTGATGTACGCGTTTCCACCGATTCAGTTGCTGTCCAGGTTCCTTCGCAGGTTGCACTCGGAACGCAGCACGGTGATTCTTGTGGCACCGGACTGGCCTCGCCGGTCCTGGTACGCAGACCTCGTGAATCTGGCGGTCGACGCCCCGTGGCGTCTGCCTCTTCGAGACGATCTCCTGTCTCAAGGACCGATATACCATCCTGCTTTACAGTCTCTGGCTTTGACGGCCTGGCTGTTGAGACCGAGGTCCTGAAGGAGAAGGGCCTCTCTCCAGAGGTCGTTCATACCTTGATCAACGCGAGGAAGTCTTCCTCGGGGAAAGTTTATTACCGTACTTGGAAGGCCTATTTTGCCTGGTGTGAGTCCAGGGGGTTTTCACCCCACACGTACTCGGTTTCCCGAGTGCTGTCCTTCCTTCAAACGGGTGTCGATCAGCGTTTGTCGCTGGCTACGATAAAGGGTCAGGTGTCTGCGCTGGCCGTTCTGTTTCAACGTCCCGTGGCTTCCAACTCCTTGGTTGGCACCTTTGTTCAGGGTGTGCGGCATCTGGTTCCTCCTAGGAGGGATCCTTTGCCCCCTTGGGACTTGAATCTGTTCTGTCTGTGTTGCAACGTGCTCCTTTTGAACAGATCAGGGAGATCTCGTTCTCTATGTTGTCCAAGAAAGTCGCCCTTTTGGTGGCGATCACTTCGGCTCTCAAAGTGTCGGAGCTGGCAGCTTTGTCCTGCAAGTCTCCGTATCTGGTTGTTCATTTGGACAAGGTGGTCTTGCGACTTAATCCTTCTTTTCTTCCGAAACGGGTTTCGGAATTCCATCTTAATGAGGATATTGTCTTGCCTTGGCTGTGCGCGAAGCCTAAACATCCAAAGGAGGTGAGATTACATTCTCTGGATGTTGTTCGGGCGATAAGGGTTTACCTTAAATCGACTGAGTCCTTTCGAAAGACGGACTCCTTGTTTGTTCTTCCAGAGGGTCCTCGGAAGGGCATGGCGGCTTCGGCCTCTACCATCGCCAAATGGATCAGGCAGACCATTGAACAGGCCTATGCCTTGCAGGGGAAGGTTCCCCCTGTGCCTGTGAAGGCGCACTCTACTAGATCTCGGAGTACGTCTTGGGCCTGTCGTCATGGGGCTTCGGTAGCCCAGGTGTGTAAGGCGGCGACTTGGTCGACCGTACACACGTTCACAAAATTCTACAAAGTAGATGTTCAGGCATCGGCGGATGCTTCCTTTGGCCGCAAGGTTCTTAGTGCGGCAATTCCTTAGGGTCCCTTATGGGGACCTCTGGCTGTTGGGATAAGTTTTTTATCCCCTGGTTATTTGTGTTTTCCTGGGTTGTTGCTCCTGTTGAGCACTTGTTTTTTCCTGTTGCCCAGCTGGTTTCCTTCCTTTGGTAAGGTTCCTTTCTTTGATGCGGAGACTGCGTTGCCTTTTCGGCGCGGATGCGTTTCCCACCCCTCATGTTTGCACTGCTTTGGGACGTCCCCATATGTGACGAATATGAAGAGGCGGCGACTGTCGGAGGACGTAAGAGAAAACTGAATTTTTGTAAAATCTTACCTGTAAAATTCCTTTCTCTGAGTCCTCCGACAGTCGCCGCCCCCGCCCCTCTTTTGGGGTTTGGTTGTATACTCTACTGCTATTCCACTAAAACTGAGATATGGTTGCAGGAAGTAGGAGGGTATTGACTGAGGGGACCACCCCTTGAGGGTGGGATATGTTAAAAGCTTTAATGTTAACATATTCTGTTGCCTAGCTACTCCTTCGGAGCAAAGTCTAATACCCCATATGTGACGAATATGAAGAGGCGGCGACTGTCGGAGGACTCAGAGAAAGGAATTTTACAGGTAAGATTTTACAAAAATTCCGTTTTTTTCTTTCAAACCCAATTTTCTCCTTTTTTTTTTTTTTTTTTTTATCGTACAATAATCAGTAGGACCATGAATAGATTAGAGCTCTAGGGAATCCTGGAGGAGGATTTATACCCAAGAGAGAAAAATTTATTGAAATTATGAATATATGTTCCTACTGGATTCTTATTATAGTATAATTTAGATATGAAAGGATATGTTCAAGTGCGATGTTTAATTTTGTATATGCTTTTTCTTTTTTTTTTTTCTTTCTTTTCCTTTGTTGAACTTTGTATGAAAAAATGTTAAATAAACAGAAAATTTAGTAAAAAAAAGAAATTATTTCTGAAGCCTCATTTAGGGAGTCATGTCAGCCATCTTTTCAGATAATTTCTATCTCCTTCAAACCCTGGTGCCGAACCAGGGGTCTATGGGCCACACGCAGCTCTTTGGTACTTGTGCGACCCTTTCAAGATTCAGTTAGTGGGAACGTTGGTTTACAATGGTGCTGTAATGACAGTGTCCAATTCCTAGTCCCTGGTCTTTGGCTGTCTCCTGTGGAGAAGTCTTCAGTCACCATTGGCACGAACATGTTGGCAGTCTCTGACCATTGGCTCTAGCATGTCTCTGACAGTCTTCTGTAACATTATAAATACTGAATATTATGTGCAGTCCTTTGGTGTTTCAGGGCCCATAGTTGAGGCTCATATATCTCATAATTTGAGTGTTGATTTATTGTAGACACTTTATTTGTCCAACCTGTCCACTACAAGTGTTGCATATGCAGCAAGATTTAGGTATTTAAGTATTTTGTAATTATTTTGCAAGTTTGAAATTTGAGGATTCATTTTGTATGAATGTGACATTTTATTATTAATGGCACACATCTTTTTTTCATTAAAACAAGGTTTTAGCATGACTTCAGAGCCCACATTGTACACTCAGACCTCAGCACTTGAGCGCACACCAACAAAAATGACTCAGAGGTTTACTATTGGAGCTCATGGCAGCACTGCTTTCCAGCCCATCACTGCCAGCTGCAAGATTGTCCCTCAAGGACAGGCAACAAGCTTGGCTGAGTCCCCTGGGAAATCTTTTCAGCCAATCACAATGAGCTGCAAAATTGTGTCTGGTATGGTCTCTTTCCAAATTTTGTTTGTTGCATCATCAGCTATAGTGAAAGATATTTTAACAGCTTAGGTGCACACACCAGTCACATTGTGCCTGCCTGTATCTTAACACTCCTGTGCTGCTTAACCTGACCTCTGGCAACATGTGGGAATAGCTGCACTATGCATGCATTTGTTCTCTTTTTGGTTGTCAGTACTCATGGATGCTCAGCCAAAACGCACCTTGGACTCTTCAACATTGTGCCCATTACTATTGACTCAGATGAGCCATAATCCACATGCTCAATTCACAGAGCTGTCTTTTTTTTTTTTTGCACTTATCTTCTTGTTATTGTGCCTTACATTGGCCAGTTGTTCAATTCACAAAGGTATATATCATTTGTTTTCCCTGCTCTAAAAGAAGCAGTGTTATTGTACTACAACAATTACTCCTGTTCCAACCCTGTCAGGGTTATTTTAACAGCCATTGAATTGATGTAAAAAGCACAGGAAATCTCACCTTCACATAACACTAGCTTCAGGCTGGGAGAAGTGTGATTTTTAATAGTTGTCTATTGAGGAAAGCAGAAAAAGGAACTGATTATTAGGCTCTGTAGCAGATTCCTTTTACATACTGCCCCCATCATTCTAAGCACAGGACTGTTCTGTCACAGGGAGGTCAGTATGACCGGCTCATAAGAATGAGTGGTTTCAATTTACAGCTTTTCTTAAATGGCTTTAATTGATTGCTGATTTTTCCTTTGGTGCATCATCTTGCTTAAACTGCTGTTTGCGATTAAAATTCAAAACTGTTTGTGCTCCCTCTTGTTAATGTTACTGTAGCAATCCTACCTTTTTTTTTTTTCCTCCTGCTTTATGTGCTGTTGAACAGTGTCCTATCCACTGAACAATTTTGTTAGTATTTTGGTAGTCTCCATAGCCAGTGTTAAAGCTATTGCTTCCTGTTTATTGCTTCTGTGCTAGATCTATTTATAAAAGTTGCTATAAATGTAAATTATATAACCCCAATTCCAAAAAAGTTGGGACGCTGTGTAAAATCTACATAAAACAGAATGCAATGATTTTCAAATCTCATAAACCCATATTTTATTCACAATAGATAACATATCAAATGTTTATATTGGAAAAAAGAAAATGGACCATTTGAAGAAAAGAAAAGATAATTTTGAAACATCTCAAAGTTGGGACAGGGCCATTTTTACCACAGTGTAGCATCCCCCTTTTATTTTAAGACTGCAAAAACATCTGGGAACTGAGGAGACCAGTTGCTGGAGTTTGGGAAAGGAGTGTTGTTCCAGGGTCTTTATCATATTTTTAATTTCAAGATGTGCCAAATATTTTCAATTGGTGAAAAGTCTTGACTGCAGGCAGGCCAGTTAAGCACCCAGACTCTTCTACTACGAAGCCATGCAGTTGTCATAAATGCAGTATACGGTTTAACATTGTCCTGCTGAAATATGCAAGGCCATCCCTGACAAAGATGTCATCTAGGTAGGAGCATATGCTGTTCAAAAACCTAGATATATCTTTCAGCATTGATGGCGACTTTCAAAGATGTGCAAGATGCCCATTCCATACACACTAATGCACCCCCATATTGAACTGAGAACTGATAAGCCGTAGGGTCCCTATCCTTTTTAGTCTGGAAGTCGTGGTGCCCATGATTGCCAAAAAGAAATTTCCAATTTCGATTCATCTGACCACAGAACAGTTTTCCACTTTGCAAAAAAACATTTTAAAAAGGTTTAGGCCCAGAGAATACACTGAAATTCTTCTGCTCATGTTCGGATATGGCTTCTTCTTTGCATCACAGCGAACTGTGATCAGACAGTGATTTTTGTAGGTATTCCTGAGCCCGTGTAGTATGTCCATCACAGAATCATGCCTGTTTTTAATGCAGTGCTGTCTGAGGGTCCGAATGTCACAAGCCTCCAATACTATATTTGGGCCTTGTCCATTGAGCACAGAGATTTCTCCAGATTCTCATAATCTTTTGATGACATTGTGTACTGTAGATGATGACATATTTTTAAAGTCTTTGCAGTTTTAGACACAGCTCTTCACAGACGAGTGAACCTCTGCCCATGTTTACTTCTGAGACACTTCAACTCTCTAAGCTCTTTTTTACCCAATCAATACCAATGTTACTGACCTGTTGCCAATTCACCTAATTAGTTGCAAAATGTTCTTCCAGCTCTTCATTGTTAGTACCACTTAGACAGGCCATACACTGTGTTAATGTCTGTCTTTCCTGCCACCAGAAAATACATTTGCATGATTCCCCCATCAAAACAGACAGTGCTGATAGGGCTGCCTCATGCAGAGGCATTGTATTCTCCTGGCCTGGGGGGGGAGGGGGATGTGGGGGAAAGTGTACCCACTAGGAAAAGACAGTGATTACTGCTACCAGCTATACCAGCTGCTTGCGATAGTTGCAAGTAAAATCTGGCATGCTGGTTGTACCTAAGTTGGTCGATCGATCAACTTGGTACATTCAGCCTGCCCATACATGGTTCAAAATTCGGCCGCTTCCTGCTGAACCACCCAAGATTCGAACCGTCTGGTCGGCCTTACTTTTTCAGCTTTGAGTGCTTTTACACTGCTCCATTGGGGAAAAAAATGCTTTAAAAACCCCATGTGTTTTTCATGTGTTTTATGAGGCATTTTCTGGCTGGAATGCACCTGTGAAACATGGACATGTGGTTGAAAAAATGCTCCAAAAACGCAACCACGGTGCATTTTTCATTTCAGTGGGGAGCTGCGTTTTTCGTCTGGTTTTGAAAAGCCCACCAAAGTTGCAGGATGCAGGACTTTTCAAAACTCACTGGACCACATCTGCTGACCAGTGGCGTGAATAGTCCCATTGGATTTATGTTTCAATGTTTTTTATTAGATTTTTTGTAAGAAAAAGATATAACAGCGCACTAGGAGCCAACATGGCTCAATCATTGTCTTTGAGGGCATTAAATATCACATAATACACAAAATACAATGGTGCCAATTCAGAAAATTACAATATCAAAAATGAGAAACCAATAAATCAGTAACAGGAACAGTAAGCTCAGGTTGGGCATCCAGCTAATGGAGCAAAAAACATAGAGTCATAGAGACAGTGCCCCCTCCATTGCATGCTGAAGGGCTGGAGGTCTGGGCCTGACCCCCCCCGGCGCCCCTACGGGAACATACTGCGCCCTTGGGAGAGGACGGCCCCCAACCCCCATACCAGGCCCTCTACCAGTGGGGGGCGTAGCCTGTCATCCGTGCACTGTCAGATAGTACCAGAGAAAAAGCAAGAAAAGAAGGAATAGGGGGAAAAGGGAAAGACAGAGAAGAAAGGAGACAACAGCAGAGGAGGGTGGCAGGAGTGGGAAGATGGGAAAGAGGAAAGAAACATCAGCGGTCAGTGGAAAAATAGAGGGTCGACACCCAGATCCCGTTCACTCCCTAAGGGGGAGATTTCCCCAACATCTCGTCCAAGGCTACCCATGCTCCCAACCGCCCCTATGAGGGGCTCGCCAGGTACCTTATCCAGGGGTCCCATGTTTTGTCAAACATACGCATCCTGTCATTCAACAACGCCACCATCCGTTCGTTTATCATGATCCAGGTCAGTTTGGCTTTTAAAAGCTCGAAAGGCACTACTGGGGTTCGCCATGAACGGGCTATTGCTATTTTGGCGGACGTGAACACGAAGGCGATAAGGCGCTTGGCGGGTTTAGTAGCCCCCTCCACCGGTTTACCCAAAAGGGCATTTTGGGGATCCTTTATCAAGTTGACTTGGGTCAAGGAGTAAACAAAATTATAGACCCGGATCCAAAACCGTCGGACTTTTGGACAAGTCCACCACGTGTGGAGCACCGTGCCCGCCTGTCCGCATCCCCGAAAACAGTTGGGGGATGCGGTGCTCACCGCCGCCGCCAGCCTGACCGGAACCATGTACCAACCCCATTGGATTTAAAAGAAAATTTTTATTTATATCCGTGTGAAAGGGCCCCTTATTTCTCTTAAAGTAGTACATTTTTTTTCAGTTTAAACTTTTGAAACAACAGGGCCAACAGAACACAGTACTCATCTAAGGAAGCAGAGGCGACCTCGTCATTGGTGGAGTTCACTGCAGGTAAGTCAGCCACGGGCCTCAAGATGCTCCAACCAGGTGATCAGTGCTTCAGCATCCTCAAAAAAAATGAACGTGGTCTTCCCCTTCTACACGTAATCTTGCGGGGTACATCATGGCGTACTTGAGATGTTTGATCCGGAGTCTTCGTTTGGCCTCAGTGAAGCTCTTGCGCCTCCGTTGGACGTCAGCTGAGAAATCCGGGAAAATAGCTACTCTGCTATTACCCATGGGAATATTACCCTTCTCTCTCGCCAGTCGCAAGATGGCGTCACGGTCCTGAAAGTTCAGAAATTTTGCAATAAATGTTCTTGGGGACGCTCCCTGGGGTGGCGGGCGGCCCGATAACCTATGGGCCCTCTCTACCACAAATGTAGGAGAGATGGACTCCCTGCCATAGGTGCGGATTAGTAGCTGCTCAAGGTAGGTATTGGGGTCCGAGTCCTCAGAGCCCTTGGGGAGACCAATGAATCTCAGGTTGCAGTGTCGCAGGCGATTCTCCATGTCGTCCTCTTTCTGCAGGATAAGTGTGACCTGTTGCTGCATCCTCTCTGTAGAATGCTGCAGGGGTGGCAGGGAGTCCTCCACGCCACCTATACTACGTTCTGCCTCCGTGACCCTCTCTCGCAATTGCTTCATGTCCTGGCGTATGAGTGAAATGTCCACCTTCACCTCGTCTATTTTTGAGGTTAGGGTGGCCTGACATGTAGAGATAGCCTCAAGCACTGCCGCCATATCTGCTCCCGCTGCAGCGCCTGATTATGTGACTGGGTCGGGGCCATCTTGGATAGAGGCCTTTCCAGCCTGGCGGCGGAATTTTTCCAGTTTTGCGGCTGCTTCGGGGGATTTTTTCGGCGGTGACATGGCCGGCGGGTGCCTGCAGTGTCCCGGTGAAAGTCAGGGTGCGTTCTGGCGCTGTGGGGGTTCAGGATGGGAAGTGAAGGATGTGTATCCGACGGAGCTCCAGCTACTCACGTCTTACTGCATGTCGCGCCAGGCCACGCCCCCTTCAGTTTAAACTTTTGATATGTTTTTGGTTGTGAATAAAATATGGGTTTATGAGATTTGCAAATAATTGCATTCTGTTTTAATTTCAATTTTACACAGCGTCCCAACTTTTTTGGAATTGGGGTTGTAGTAAAATCCTCTTGTAGATCAATGCTAAATTCAACAACTTGAGTTGTTTTATGTAAATTAGATATTGTGGATGAAAGACTGAAGCAATTGTCTGAACTTTGTATGGGTGTTGTAGCCTGATCTGTCTGTCTTGTGTACCAGTTGTGTGTTGGGATTAAGGTAGTCTGTGTTTTAAATAAAATATTGTGCTGTATGTTTCTGTGTCTTTGCTTATAGAATGAAGACTTCTTATTTTTTTTAAGTAGAAACATTTCACCGAAGTAGTTGACTTTTATTAAGATTTTTATTTTAAATTTTAAGGTAGTCCAACAAGCAAGCATTCCAGTATTTCACAGGCTGGAACCCGTTCTCCACTGCCAAAAATTCATGGGAGCAGTTTTCTTAATCAGAATATCAAGGTAAAAGTTTATATGCATATTATTATCTTTTTATTTTCTGAAAAAAAAGCAGTTGAATGCATCATACATGTGTAAATAACACATTTATTAATCACTTCAATACCAGACACTTTTACTCCCTTTCTGTCCAGGCCAATTTCCAGCTTTCAGTGCTGTCACACACTGACAATTACTACATTTTTATAATTTTTTTGAGACAGAGCTTTCTTTTGGTGGTATTTATTCAACACTGGATTTTTTTATTTATTTTTTTGTTAAATGAAAAAAGACAGAATTTTGAGGGGGGGGGGGGGATTTTTACATAGTTACATAGTAGGTGAGGTTGAATAAAGACAATAGTCCATCCAGTTCAACCTGTGTAGGTGTGTGTGGCTGTAATCATCTCACATACCCCTGAATGATTCCTGATTCATGATTCTTGATTCCTGTTAAAAATTTTGCAAATAATTTAATCTTTCTTTATAAATTTAGGCCAAAATGTATACTGCTACATTTCTTTGGTTAAAGAAAAAACCCAAGTCCGCATATATTATTTAGTCTGTAGGAAAGTTATAGCGTCAACAAACTATGGTATATCTACAGTATTTGAAAATTGGTCAATCCTGATGCACCGACGGCCTATCTAATTTCTTGAGGCCTTAAAATGCCAGGACAGTACAAATATCCCACAAATGACCTCTTTTTGGAAAGTAGACAATCCAAAGCATTGAGTAAGAGGTATGGCAAGTTTGTTTGTTTTATGTTTTTGAAGCTTACATTTTTTGGAAAATGTTTTTCTGTAGTTTTTTTCTAAAATTTTTATTTTTTTTTGTGGGGTGACAGCACTGCAGCACAGGCCCAATCCTGGGAGGACGTCATATGACATCCACCCAGGATGACAGCACTCCTGCTGGGCCGTCGTATTACTATCTGCTGGACTGGTAGCAGGTAAAGTCAGGTTAATATTTATACTGCATAGAGATATTTCATATGTTTATATTATAACTTATGTGTGTGTATATTACACATACACACACACAGGGCTTGACAAATTTGCTTAAAATCTAGAAGTCAGCAAAAAAAGTTAGGAGCCAGTTTTTTTTTTTTATTTTGCGCATGCCGAATGGCTGGCTTTTGTCGGACCAGATGCCTCACACAGGGGCCGAATGGCGGCCAGTTTTTAATGAACCGGCCGATGTTGCCCGGCATTCAATCTGTGTGTACTTGGCTTGATGGTATGATGGGCAGTGGCTCACTAGGGAAGCAAGTTGGAGGCGATAGAAGATCCAGTAACTCATTCCACCTTAGGCCCCTTTCACACGTGCACCTCCAGTAAGCAGAATCCGCTTGCTCAGCTGGGATTTCTCTGCTAATCCTAGCTGAACAGGTGGATGACGGGTCTTGTCTGCTCCGCTATGCAGAGCGAACATGGACACAGTCCTGCTCTCCTCTATGTGGCATGCTTGTCCATTTCAATCCAATGCCATCTGATTCAATCCATCGGACGGATGGAAAGTAGGATCACGGATGGCGATGGTTGTCATCGGACATCCGCCACTCCATAGATGAGACTGGAGGGTCCGATCAGGTCCGCCTGAAAAAATAACAGGCGGACCTGATCAGACAGCATGTGTGAAAGGGGCCTTTGGCTGTGTGGCATGACAGGGAGAGAATAAAAGTAATAAAAAAATGATTTTAATGGAACAACAAATAAATAAAAAAACTGTTTCCATGTTTGTGGGGTTGTAAATGAAACTGAGGCTGTTCCGACCAGCTGCCCCACACTCCCTTCCCACGCACTGGTAAGGACAGGACACCAGATCAAGCCCTCAACCTCTTCCCCTAAGCAGTGAGAACAGGCAGGGGAAACCCTCAGCGCCACCATTGACTGCTTGTTGCAGCCCCAGGCACCACAAGAGTGTGCCAGTTCCCCGATGGAAGCGTCTCCCTACAGCAGGTCACAAAGGCGTGGCCTCAATTATCTTAGTCCGCGCACCCGCGGGCCGCAGTGTAGCTCAGACGCCAGGCCCGCTAATTCTGGTCGCCAATGCGATCTGGCACCTGGGGTTTGTCGAGCCCTGTGTGTGAGTGTATGTGTGAGTGTGTGTGTGTGTGTGTGTGTGTGTATATGTATGTGTGTATATATGTGTGTGTGTGTGTGTGTATATAATATATATATATATATATATATATAATCACAGAAGTGAGTACATCCCTCACATTTTTGTAAATATTTTGTTATATCTTTTTTTGTGACAACACTGAAGAAATTACACTTTGCTACAATGTAAAGTAGTAAGCGCACAGCTTGTATAACAGTGTAAATTTGCTGTCCCCTCAAAATAACTCAACACACAGCCATCAATGTCTAAACCGCTGGCAACAAAATGAGTACACCCCAAAGTGAAAATGTCCAAATTGGGCCCAATTAGCCATTTCCCCTCCCTGGTGTCATGTGACTCGTTAGTGTTACAGGGTCTTAGGTGTGTTAAATTTGGTGCTATCACTCTCACTTTCTCACTTTCTCATACTGGTCACTGGAAGTTCAACATGGCACCTCAGGCAAAGAACTCTGAGGATCTAAAAAAAAAGAATTGTTGCTCTACATAAAGAAGGCCTAGGTTATAAGAAGATTGCCAAGACCCTGAAATTGAACTGCAGCACGATGGCCAAGACCATACAGCGGTTTAACAGGGAAGGTTGTACTCAGAACAGGCCTCGTCTTCGTTGACCAAGGGAGTTGAGTGCACATGCTCAGCGTCCTATCCACAGGTTGTCTTTGGGAAATAGACGTATGATTGCTGCCAGCATTGCCGCAGAGGTTGAAGGGGTGGGGGGTCAGCCTGTCAGTGCTCAGACCATACGCCGCACACTGCATCAAATTGGTCTGCATGGCTGTCTTCCCAGAAGGAAGCCTCTTCTAAATATGATGCAAAAGAAAGCCCGCAAACCGTTTGCTGAAGACAAGCAGACTAAGGACATGGATTACGGGAACCATGTCCTGTAGTCTGATGAGACCAAGAAAAATGTATTTGGTTTAGATAGTGTCAAACGTGTTTGGTGGCAACCAGGTGAGGAGTACAAAGACAAGTGTGTCTTGTCTACATTTAAGCCAAGTCAGCCAAGCATGGTGGTGGGAGTGTCATGATTTGGGGCTGCATGAGTGCTGCCGGCATTGGGGAGCTACATTTCATTGAGGGAACCATGAATGCTAACATGTACTGTGACATACTGAAGAAGAGCATGATCCCCTCCCTTCGGAGACTGGTCCGCAGGGCAGTATTATAACATAATGACCCCAAACACACCTCCAAGATGACCACTGCCTTGCTAACGAAGCAGGGTAAAGGTGATGGACTGGCCAAGCATGTCTCCAGACCTAAACCCTATTGAGCAGCTCCATGATGTCATCATAGAGGAGTGGAAAAGGACTCCAGTGGCAACCCCTGAAGCTCTGGTGAACTTCATGCCCATGAGGGTTAAGGCAGGGCTGGAAAATAATGGTGGCCACGCAAAATGTTGTCATTTTGGGCCCAATTTGACATTTTTACTTAGGGGTGTACTCACTTTTGTTGCCAACGTTTTAGACATAATTGGCTGTTTGTTGAGTTATTTCGAGGGGACAGCAAATTTACACTGTTATACAAGCTGTACACTCACTACTTTACATTGTAGCAAAGTGTAATTTCTTCAGTGTTGTCACATGAAAAGATATAATAAAATATTTACAAAAATGTGAGGGGTGTACTCACTTTTGTGAGATACTGTGTGTAAAATATATATATATATATATATATATATATATATATATATATATATACACACACACACACACATTTTTGCAGATGGAACCCTTGCACTGACTGCAAATGCTGATTTACAAGTGATTTGTGTGTGTGTGTGTATGTATGTATGTGTGTATATATATATATATATATATATATATATATATATATATATATATATATATATATATATATATATATATATAGCAAGTGGTTAAATGAAATCATTTCTCCATCACCTTTGCTAAGTCTTTGACTAAATATAAAAAAAAAGGTGCTGAGGAGGTGCGGTTTTTTTTTAGTGCGGTTTTTATAACTGACCACAAATGCAGCAAGCAAGGTTTTTACCTCTACAATGGAAGTGCAGCGTACCAGTGCAAAGACATGCATAGAAATTAAAGGGATGCATTTTTCTTGTGCTAAAGGTGCCGATAATGGCTGACAATAAATTCATATTTAAATTATATATAATTGGCGGCGTTATCTTGTCGCTCTCCTTACTTGCTTGGTCCACAAAGATAAGGTGGTCCTTTGCCCCCATCTGTTGTTCCTTCCAAAAGTTGTCTCTGATTTCCATTTGAATGAGGACATTGTGTTGCCTTCCATATGTCCCAGGCTAAAACATTCTAAGGAAACTGTGTTTCATGCCCGGGATTGGGTTTCGGGCAATTCGAGTGTACCTGGCAGCTACGGAGTTTTTTAGGAAGTCAGACTCCCTGTTTATGCTTACGGATGGGCCTCGAAAGGGACTGTCTGCTTCTTCTGCGAATATTTCCAGATGGATCAGAAAGACGGTGACTCAGGCCTATTCTATCAAGGGTCAGGTTCCTCCTTTCCCTGTAAGGGCGCACTCTACTCGGGCACTCAGTACCCTACTGGGCCTTCCGTCTTCAGCCATCAGTGACGCAGGTTTGCAAGGCAGCCACCTGGCCAATGGTGCACACTTTCACAAAATTCTATAAAGTGGATGTGTTGACATGCTTATTTTGGCCACAAGGTTTTGCAGGCTGCTGTTTAGAGGACCTGTTCCCTCTTTGGAGGTGTACTGTTTTCAGGTGGGCTCCAGATGTTTTTTTTGGTTGAGCTCCTGTTACCTGGTTGGCTATGGTTTAGCCTGGGGAATTTTTTCTTGCTATTCCCACCCCTCATGTTTGACACTGCTTTGGGACATCCCAATGATCAAGAAGATCCGGAGCTGTGTCTGTCAGTGAACGAAAGAGAAAATGGGATTTTTGACTTACCGTAAAATCCATTTCGCTGATGTTCAATGGCGGACACAGCATCCACCCCTCCATGGAGTTATAATACTTCTGACGCTGCTTTTAACAAAACTGAGTACCTATAGCAGAGAGGGAGAGAGTATACCTCCTGGGACTGCCCATAGGCGTAGTCAGTCTTTTTTTCTGCCTAGTATCCTACTCCTGTAGGGGGCAGTATAATCCAATGGTTAAGAAGATCAGGAGCTGCGTCCATCATTGAACATCAGAGAAATGGGATTTACGGTAAGTCAAAAATCCCATTTTTATGTAAGTCTAATGCCTGTTTTTTTTGTTGTTTCCTTATTAGTCTGTTAAACTCCTCACCAATTGTGCCTCAAATCCACAGGTGACCTGGCATTAGGTTTGGGGTGTTCTCATACTTTTACTCCTGATATAATTTTAATTTACTGAATAGCCAAATTAAATGTATAGACTTGTGGAATTCCAATCAAATGCTAACTAAGCCTAAACCTACTCCCATCCCATTCTAATCCTATTTTATCGACCCTGTGAAAAGAAAGATCTGTTCACTTATTCTGAGGAAGCTCCGATCCAGTCACATGATCAGGGTTCAGTGTAGCGAAAAGGACAGCCAACAACAGATGTCCCTTAGTTAGTGGTGGAATAGCCTTAGACTGGGGGTGGGAGTAGGTTGAGGCTTAGCTAGTTTTTGACTTTACTTGCACTGTACATTTTGGACAATTAATTATACATGCTTCCATCTGTATGTGTAAGTCCCCCAAAGTGTTTACTACTGCTTTAAGAAGAATATCAAAGTCTTTGATCATTATTTTAATAAATGGTTCCCCCATGCAGGTTTAGGTCACAATGTACTAGTATGCACTGTGTATACTAGTACGTTATGACAAACTTACTTGCAGAGGGAGCCCTACAGCGCTGCGCTGTCACGGCTTTCGTTGGTCTCCGGCAGCTTCCATCTTAACTGGTCTTCCTTCCGGGTTCCCTATCTTCAGCCGCTTGAATGACTGGGCCACAGGTGATGTCACTCGCATGTATGCACATGGAGTCACATTGCCGTAGCACAGAAAGAAGGCTGTAAATGTTGTCTGAGCCGCGCATGTGCCACTCAGATCACATTACCCGCTGACAGGCCCTCTATGTCTCTTCTGTTCTAAAAACCCTGTCAGACTATTTTTAGATTTCAGGCCTTTACTACCGCTTTAACGGTTTTGTTAACTTGATAATAAAATTAACCTATATGGTGAGAAGCCCCATATATTTCATATAGCACTGTGTGTGCCTTGTAGTAAGAGCATTATTGACATTATGAGCAAGAATAGGTAGTCCTACTCCATGAGAACTGTCTTTTTCTCTGTACCCAGTTGATCCATGTAGGTATGGTAAGGTCTTCTACATGTCCTGATTGTAAATGCCTTATTACCCATTTTTGCCTCTGATTATTCCTCGGGAAATATTATTTCCAGCAGTGTTTGCCTATATATGAAGCTGGGCAATTTCCACACATTGGACAATCCCAGGGGTATCAATTTTGGTAATTTTTTTCCAAGTTTGTCAAAACATTCTACCATTCTTTTGCAGGTAATTTGTGCCACTGTAATCCATTGTTTGTCATGGAGGGAAATAAATGTTTCTTAAAGTGACATTTTTTTCTCTCCGCTACAGCATACCAGCTCTCTATTTAATGTTTAGTAATGTTGCCATGTATAGTCTTATGTCTTGTATTATATCATTTTTTTTTTTTTGTAGCAGGAGGAAACCCTGTTTGCTGCAATGCCTCCACTTTGTCCTATTGGAAGTCACTCAAAATCTCAGAGCCCTAAGCCTGTTGCTGGAGGGCTTGGTGCTTTCACAAAGGTATGTTTGTGAAGGTTCCCATTTATCTAGTTAATGGATATTTACACTTGTGTGGACTTGCAGTTTGACAATTCACAAACCTCTGACCAATTTTAGTGTCCCTTTGGGAAGTTACAACTTCTCTATTTGTCCTTGTGGCCAGTGGCATTTGGTCTGAAAGTGAAGGAAAAGCTAGAATTTTGATCCAACGTTAAAACTAGAAGGGAGAGGAAATTTCCCAACAGGGACACATTGGTGATAGCTGTCAAATCAAAGCGTTCTGTCTGGTGACTATAAACGAGTGTGTTAGTAGAGGAGACATATCTGTTACATAGGAAGGAATTGTATACTGTATCATTGGAGCTCTAGTTGCCTGGTTTATTCAGCTCAGCTTGCACACCAGTACACCCACTATGTAATATATCAATTTTTACTTTTCCGCTATAAACCTGTTTATTAGGCTATAACATTGTCATTACTCATGACAATAGACAATATATTTAAATGAAATCAAAAAGTAACAAAACCAAAAACACTTTTTTTTTTCTACGTGTAGTGTTAGTTTTAATAAAAATTACTGTTACTTTAAATAAAAAGTACAATGTCATTCTCTATGCCTCATGCACACTGCAACTCAAAGAAGCTGCTTCTTTTGAGCTTTTTTTTTTTTTCCTACCTGTTACTTCCCTCCATGTTCGCCTTTGTGTCCATGCACGATAGGCGTTTTCATTAGTTTAGTGGCTGGGGAGTTTACAGGCATGAAAAAAAAACCTTTGCTTTTGCGTTTTGGAGAGGAGGTTTTGGGCATAAAAAGTACTCCTTGTATTATTATAATATAATAATAATAATAATAATAATAATAATAATAATAGTACTCCTTGTAAATAACCTTGTTAACACACACAAACCCTAGGTGTGTTCCTGAGTTAATGCATTCTAATGGCCAGAATTCTGGGCAATAGAATGCATTAACGCCAGATGTGAGAACATGCGCTAATACACGGTAATGCCCATGCAAAATTCAACTTTTTTACTGCGTTTTTGCTGCTGCTAAACTCCTGTCGGATAAAAAAGAATCAAGACCATACAGGGGTTGATTGACTAAAACTGGAGACTGAAAAATCTGGTGCAGCTTCGCATAGAAAACAATCGGCTTCCAGGTTTTTTGTCAAAACTTAAAGTGGAACTTCACCTAAAAGAGGAAGTTTTGCTTGTTTGAATCATCCCCCCCTCCACTGCCACGTTTAACACTTTGTGGAGGGGAGCGGGTACCTGGTTTTGACAGGTATCCACTCCCACTTCTGGTCAGATGCGCCACTGCGATCTGAGCCATAGATTACTGCCAGTTTCCCTCACTTGAGATGTCGGTGCCTGCTTGGGTAAGGACATTGCTGAATCCCATGGACCGGTAAGTGTCCTTATATTTGAAGCTGCTAACTTAATTTTTGGGGGGGGAACCTTTAGCTCCTCTTTAATTGAACAAGCTGAAGTTAGAAGCTGATTGCCTACCATGCACAGCTGCACCAGATTTTGCACTTTCCAGTTTTAGTAAATCAACCCTACAGTGTGCATGAGGCCTAAATTGACCTATTAAAATAGTATTAAAATTAGGTTTCTGGTACAAAGCATTCAATAGTTATGAACTAATGTTTTTTTAAATGCAGCAAAAAAAAAAAAAAACTAAACAAAACAAATGGCAATAAAAAGTATAAATATTAATGGTTAGAAAAATAGAAATAAGCAAAAAAAAATAAGTAAGGGGAAGGAGGAGTTAGTTACAACTGATCACAGAGGGTAAAAAAGTGGTTAAATAGGAAATATATATTTTTTAATTGGCAGGTTGGTTTAAAACGGAACTACATCTCAGAACCACAAACTGAAAATCTTATTTAATTTTTGTTTGATATTCAAAACAAACTTCCCCCTTCTATCCATGTCTCCAAGCTTTAGTTTGCTGAGAAATCACTTTGAAAAACAACCCCCTAGCCATCTTGTTTAAGAGCAGATTATTTATGTAGCATTCACTTCCTCGAATCCATCTGCCCTTAGCTCAAGCATGCAAGCAGGAGATGGCAGAATGCAGATGCGCTTAGCTGAGGAAGGCCCTTCTCCCCTCTTCCAGGTGAAAGAAGAGAAAATAAAATGAGAGTTTTTATTTCCACCTTAACTGCCATCATTTGCAGGTCAAGCTCATCTGTGTAATCTGCAGAGTAATGAAACTAAACTATATTGCTCCTTTTGTATATCTCTATCTCTTTTGAACATTGTTTATAAACACTTTGTCACAGTAGATATTTATTTTTTTCCCGGCAGCAGCCTCTACATTCTACAGCTGCTGTTTGTACACATCAACTCCCTGCTTCTGACAGCTGGAAACTGCCAGCAAATGCAGTTGGGGGATTGGTAGCAGGGCACGACAAGGTATACTGTGCACAACTTGTGTGCCTTATTAGGTTTTTTGGCCACGTGCATCACACCCTGTGTCCACAACCGCTTAATGCATCTGGTTACATTGCTCACGTGGCTGTACAGAAAGGAACACCCTTTTTGGGTGCCACTGAGCTGTTCTAATTTCATGAATGCTAGTTATTTTACAGTGATGGGTGTAGCCTACTACAGTGGAATATGACATTTTATATTAACAAATAGTTTTTGGACACTGTAAGGGCGATAACCCATTTCTATATACCGTTCTAATCATTGTGTCATAATCTGCTGGAACTAAAAAAATATTTAGATGGATTTTTTTTTTAATTATCAGGTGATTATAAAACAAGAGCCTGTTGAAACTTCTCAGCAGCAGCAAGAAACTCCTTCAACATCGCAACCATCAGTCCAACAAATCGTAACTGTGAAGGGTAACCAGATGATTGCTGTATCGCCCCAAAAGCATCTCGGCAATCCTGAAGGGGCTAAGGTAATTAAAGGAGATGTGGTAACAGATGCAGAACTGTCGTTGTTGGTTGTAGGGCAATTCGGTCCTAGGTGTGCTATTAAGCTGGCTTTAGATGAACTTCAAATGACTTTGCAGCAATGATGAGACTCATTGTGAAATGACGCATCTTTAGCACACTATGGGTAATTACACTTAATAAAATTATAAACGCAATGCTTTTGTTTTTGCCCCCATTTTTCATGAGCTGAACTCAAAGATCTAAGACTTTTTCTATGTACAAAAAAATACCTATTTCTCACAAATATTGTTCACAAATCTGTCTATATCTGCGTTAGTGAGCACTTCTCCTTTTCCGAGATAATTCATCCACCTCCCAGGTGTGGCATATCAAGATGCTGATTAGACTGCATGATTATTGCACAGGTGTGCCTTAGGCTAGCCACTCTAAAATGTGCAGTTTTACTGTATTGGGGGGTCCCCGAAAACCAGTATTTGGTGTGACCACTATCCATTTGCCTCACGCAGTGCAACACATTTCCTTCGCATTGAGTTGATCAGGTTGTTGATTGTGGTTTGTAGAATGTTGGTCCACTCCTCTTCAATAGCTGTGCGAAGTTGCTGGATATTGGCAGGACCTGGGACATGCTGTCTTATATGCCAATCCAGAGCATCCCAAACATGCTCAATGGGTGACATGTCCGGTGAGTATGTTGGCCTTGCAAGAACTGGGATGTTTTCAGCTTCCAGGAATTGTGTACAGATCCTTGCAACATGGGGCCGTGCATTATCATGCTTCAACATGAGGTGATGGTCGTGAATGAATAGTACAACAATGGGAATGTGGATCTCATCACGGTATCTCTGCATTCAAAATGCCATCAATAAAATGCACCTATGTTCGTTGTCCATAACCTACTCCTGCCCATACCATAACCCCACCACCACCATGGGCCACTCAATCCACAACGTTGACATCAGCAAACCGCTCACCCACACGACGCCATACACGCAGTCTGCCATCTGCCCTGTACAGTGAAAACCGGGAATCATTAATGAAGAGAACAGTAGGTTACGGTGACGAACTGCAGTCCGGTCGAGACCCCGATGAGGACGAGGAGCATGCAGATAAGCTTCCCTGAGATGGTTTCTGACAGTTTGTGCAGAAATTCTTTGGTTATGCAAACCGATTGTTGCAGCAGCTGTCCGGGTGGTGGCTGGTACAGACGATCTTGGAGGTGAAGATGCTGGATGTGGAGGTCCTGGGCTGGTGTGGTTACACGTGGTCTGCGGTTGTGAGGCCGGTTGAATGTACTGCCATATTCTCTGAAACGCCTTTGGAGGCGGCTTATGGTAGAGAAAGGAACATTCAATTCATCAAACAGCTCAGGTAGACATTCCTGCAGTCAGCATGCCAATTGCACGCTCCCTCAAAACTTGTGACATCAGTAGCATTGTGCTGTGTGATAAAACTGCACATTTTAGAGTGGCCTTTTATTGTGGCCAGCCTAAGGCACACCTGCCATGCTGTCTAATCAGCATCTTGATGTGCCACACCTGTGAGGTGGATGGATTATATCGGCAAAGAAGTGCTTTCTAACACAGATTTAGACAGGTTTGTGAACAATATTTGAGAGAAATCGGCCTTTTGTGTACATTGAAAAAGTCTTAGATCTTGAGTTCAGCCCATGAAAAATGGGGGGCAAAAACAAAAGTGTTGCATTTATAATTTTGTTCAGTGTATGTTTTAGGAGCTGCAAGCTGTTGAAATATTATGTCTATTTAGCAAAAGTTGATAGTTACCTAGTTGGTCAGGTTGAATAAAAGACACAAGTCTATCTAGCTCAGTTCATAGTCTAAGTTTGTGACGGCATCAGTGGACCTCCCAGGGTGGCAGAACAATCATGTTAACCATAAAGTTAGTAATACTGCCTTTTCACCCTCCCTCCCCCCCAGCTTTTACCCCTTTGGCGCCAGCCGTACACAAATATGCAACCTCTCGGCGCCTGATCCCTTGCCCCCAATACACCTGCGTGCTCCTTGCACAGTTACCATTGCCTAACCAAATGATTTTGGACCACGTGGCAGCTAATCGCAGCGGTCACGTGATTTTAATCCTCACCCTGCCTCCCGCCATCATAAACCTCTTAAAGGTTCAGGAGGCGCCGGCACGAAGAGGTTAAGCAGTGATAAAAATGCTAAGGGCAAAATTGCTTAGTAACATGTTTTAAGGCATTATATTATTTAGTTTGTATGTGAACTATACTTTTTTTTTTTTTTTTTTAGTTTCTTAAAGGTCCTTAATGACAACGTAGATACTTTCTGGCTGATTTAATGTTTTTTTTTTTTTTTTTCTTTAGGTTGTTGGAATTCCTGTTGGATCTGCTGTACCAGCATCAATTAAACCATCTGTGACTATAAGTGGTGGGCAGATCCTTGTTGCCAAATCCAGCTCTTCAGCTGCCAAGGCAGTGGGGGCCAAACAGATGGTAGCTCAAGGTGTGGCCAAAGCTGTTGTTAGCAGTGGAAGTGCCAATGTTTTAACACAATCCTCACAAAACTTAACAAAAGCACAAGTTGCATCTGCTGTATCAGCAAAAACTGGAACCCAAGGGTCAGGTATTGTCAAAATTTTCTGCTCATTAATGCTGATTTGTGTAAATTATTTTAACTTTTAATAACTCCCAAAGAGTTTTTTTTTTTTTTTTTTATCTGCTGGCACACAAGGAGTTGAGTGCATGGAGAAGTATGTTACCTCCTAGAGCACTTTCATTATTTTCTTTACAATTTACTGTTTCACTAAGTGCCGAGAGTATAGCTATAACTGTACTTCTGGGGCACCGATATTCTAACTCAGAGTGTCCTACACAGCAGCCATAGCATCTTTTGCAGCTGCACCTCAGACCCCTCTGCTCATTGCCCAGTCTCTGAATGCTTTGCATTATGTAAACCCATTCACAAAATCCAAAGCTTTCTGTTAATAACCAGGGCTTGAGAAGGGTCGGGCAGAGTGACTTCAGAGTGCAATACTATCTAGGCTCGGTGAACTAGTAAATTGTAAACAAGAGTGAGATTCAGGAAGTGGCATGCACCTCCTTGCACTTAACTCTTTGTATACAGCAAAATTTTAAATGCTTATTTTTTTTCCTGCACTTCTTTATATATAAGAAAAAAATGCAATGACTTGGCGTTGGGTGGAGGTTAATTAGGGCATCTTCTCCTTACTGCTGATAATGTGTGAGGTTGCAAAAATTATGTTCGCTATACTGATTTCCATCAAATGACCGGCATTGAGATTTTGGTATACAAACATCACTCCCTCAGAAATGGGTGCAAACTTTAAATTCCATACTCTCTACCAAACTAAAATGAACAAACTCTTTCAGGTTCATTTATTTCTCTTAAAATTGCTTGAAAAAATTGTTTCATAAAAATTTCTATAACATATAATTGATACTATCCCTTTTGTAATGCAAGGCATAACATATCTTTCGTTTTCAAAAACAAATTATATTAGGAGACCTGTGTTTACAAAAGCTTAGATTTGATATGAGTAATCTTGGAAATTTTGGTGACAGCTGACCGGCTAACTGTAAAAGGGACATCAGTCCCAACATTTGCTGACCTGCGCTGCTAATCAGTGCCCACTAGTGCTGGTAATCAGTGCCCATCAGTGCCTCATCATCCATGTCATCCATCAGTGCTGCCTGTCAGTGCCTCCTAAACAGTAACACCTATCAGTGCCCCCCATCAGTGCAGCCTCATCAGCGCACATGAAAAATTATCTGTTTGCATTATTTTTTAACCAACTACGAAGAAAAAAATTATTTATTTTTTTCAAATTCTTCGGTCTTTTTTTGTTAAGCAAAAAATAAAAAAACCCAGTGGTTATTAGCCACATCAGCCCGTGCTCTGGGTCTGGGGCACACATGCCGGTGACCTGCTTCCACTGCGTTTGGACACAGTGGGAGCCAATCACTGGGTTTGGCAGATGCAACGTCTGGTGGGACCCGCAGATCGTTTGGAGGGGAGGCAGAACGGCAGTCTGCCTATGTAAACAAAGCAGACCGCTGTTCTGTCAGAGAGGAAGAGGAGATCTTGTTTTTTCTGCAAAGCAGAAACACAGATATCTTCCTCCAGTTAGGCCACCCCACACACAGTTAGAAAGCACTTCCTAGGAGCACTCCTAACCCTTTGACTGCCCCTGGTGTTAACCCCTCTCCTGCCAGTGTCATTAGTACAGTGACATTTTTTTTTTAGCACTGATCACTGTATTGGTGTCACTGGTCCCACTGGTGTCGCAGTCCCGTTTAAAACTCGCTGATTGTTGGCATTACTAGTAAAAATAATAACTCCATAAATCTGTTCCATAGTTTGTAGACACTATACCGTTTCCGCAAACCTGTCAATATACATTTATTGGGATTTTTTTTTACCAAAAATATGTAGCATATTGGCCTAAATTGATGAATAAACTAGATTTTTTTTACATTTTTTTTATTGGGTATGTTTTATAGCATAAAGTAAAAAACATTGTCTTTTTTTCTTTCGTTAATAGATGGACACAGCTCCATATCTTCTTGACCAATGGGTTTATGCTGTTTTCCATAGGAGTAGGACACTAGGCGGGAAAAAAAATTTGACCACTCCTATAGGGCATTCCCAGGCGGTAAACTCCCACTTCCTGCTATAGGACTTCAGTTTTTTTCTGCCTAGTCAGGAGTAGGGAACTGGTTCCTTGCTGGGCTCTCTGGTCCTAGCATTTTTTTTTTTTCCGTTTTTTTAAATTACATTTTTTCTTATTATTTTCTGTTCCTGTGAGAACTACAATCAACTGCCGGACTGGGTGAAGTACTGGATATCCTAGATCCTTACAGTCTTCCCAGTCTGGCCAGCGAGTGCAACCTGGCCTTAGCTCCGTGCTGGGTTGGCTGCGACATAGCCCCACTGGACAGGGCTGGCCAGTGAGTTAAACATCTCGCGAGGACGCATAGCCCTGGTCACGATCCTAGTCATGACCTGTGGCGCAGAGTACCCCTGGCCTGTAGCACCTCCAGATGGTGGTTGGTCTGCCTGGAGTGGTGCCCGCTTGGTCCCTTGGTGCAGTAAGTAGTGTCCCCCTGCCCCTCTGGTGGCCCCTCGGAGTGGACGTGGGCCCCTCCCTGGTTTCATCGGACCCTCCAGTGCCCTTCCTTCCCACTTTTACGCTCCCCCTAAGCTCCCCTAAGCGCTTTGCTAGAAGGTATCCATTTGAAGAGTCCCTGCTAAAGAAACTGACAGCACCACCAGGGGTGGACTCTCAGGTTTCCAGGTTGAATAAAGCTACCCTCCTTCCAGTGGAGGACTCTCCCCTCTTTAAGGACCCCTTTGACAAGAGAGCTGAATATCTGGTACGATCTCCTTTCACTATGGCCGGTTCTATTCTGTGGCCAGTGTTTGCCATAGCCTTGGTTTCACAGACATTAACGGAATAGGCGAAGCTCCTGCGCCAGGATTTGGAACGTGGTCAACCTCTTCCTGACCTGGTGGACCAGTTGGTCCAGGGGTTGCAGTATATCTGTGATGCCTCTGGATGCGGCCTCTATAGCCTGCCGGGTATCCATGGTGGCGGTGACTCTGCGCCACATGATATGGCTCAAATACTGGTCTGTGGTCCAGGCTTTCAAGAAGGTATTGACTGATCTCCCTTTTGTAGGAGACCGCTTGCTCGGAGCTTCAATGGAGGAGATCATTAAGGGTCTTACAGGAGGTAAGAGTACTCTGCTTCCGCAGTCTGCCAGGAGTAAAGAGACTCGTCGCATGTGTGGTCCTTTTTTCTCAGCCCATAAGTAGTCCTTTCCTCCTTAGGGATCTAAGGACCAGGGATCAAAATCCACCCGTAACCCCACAGCGGGTTCCAAAAGGCCCTTGCCGAGTAAGTCAAGAGCGGGCCCCTCTGGGACCGCAGACAAGCTCGCTTCTGCCTGAAGGGGCGCCCTTACTCGTACTTGGGGTGGGGGGAACATCTTTGCTTCTTTCCAGATCCGTGGACCACCTGATTTCAAGACAAATGGGTCCACGAGTTGATTCGGTCCAGGTACAAGATCGAGTTTTGGTCCTTGCCTTCCAATCTGCGTTTGTCCCTAGATCGTCTACAAGGTCTTCTTGGGGCGGTACAGGATCTGCTGTCACAGGGGGTCATTGTACCGGTTCTGGAATCGGAACGCTTTCAGGGGTTTTATTCAAACCTGTTTACTGTTTCCAGGAAGGAAGGCCAGGTCCGTCCCATTCTGGATCTCAAGGCTTTGAACCGCTTTGTGCGGGTTCAGAAATTTCAAATGGAGTCCATTCCCACAGAGATGGCATCACTTCATCAAGGGGGTTTCCTGGCCTCTATCAATATCAAATGACGCTTTCCTTCATATCCCAATATATATCGGGCATCAGCGTTTTCTTCATCTTGCCGTGGGCGAGGAGCACTATCAATTCATGGCATTACCCTTTGTTCTCGCCTCGGCTCCTCGGCTGTTTACAAAAGTATTGGCTTTACTGAGGCAGAAGGGGATTGCGGTGCTGGGGTACCTGGACGATCTCCTGTGAGCAGAGTCTACGAATGCCCTGAAAGACTATCTGGACATTTTGGTGCGAACTTTGCAAGAGTTTGGATGGCAATTGAATTCCTTAAAAACTGTTCTGTTTCCGTCCACAAAACTGGACTATCTGGACCTGACCCTGGACACAACCTTAGCACTGGTGTTTCTTCTGGAGGTGAAACTCAAGAAGTTACAGGATGCAACATGGCTCCTGCTGTCCAACTGGCGATCATCCCTCAGGACTTGCATTTAAGACCTGGGCTTTGTTGGTCTCCACCTTCAAGGCGGTTCCATTTGCTCAGTTCCATACCAGGTCTTTACAGAAGGAGATCCTTGTCAAATGGAACAAGAACCCACAGGCTCTAGACAATCTGATCCTGTTGAGCTGGAGTATGAGGAGATCCTTGATCTGGTGGCTCCGCTCTCCGGTGCTTCGACAGGGAAAATCCTTTCTCCCCCCTGTACTGAACGGTGGTCACAAAGGATGCCAGCCTCTCCAGATAGCGAGGTGTCTTGTGTACGGATCCGGCTCAGGGGGTTTGGACTCTGGAGGAGTCCAGTCTACCGATCAATATCCTGGAAATTCGGGTGATCAGGCTTTGCCTATTCCATTGGAGTGATCGTCTGCAGGGGCGCTTTGTGAGGATTCAATCGGACAATGCCACGGCCGTATCATATCTCAATCATCAAGGGGGCACCAAAAGTGCCTTAGTGGCCCGGGAAGTAGCTGGTATTCTAAGATGGTGAGAATGCCCTGTTCCAGCCATCTCTACTGTGTGTATTCTAGGAGTGGAAAATTGCCAGGCGGATTACCTCAGTTGGCAGAAGTTGGATCAGGGAGAATGGTCTCTCCACCTGGAGGTTTTTCATCAACTATGCCTCAGGTGGGGGACTCCCGATGTTGACCTGTTGGCCTCTCGTCTCAACAGGAAGGTGCAGAGGTTCGTTTCAAGGTCTTGTGATCCCCTGGCCGGCGCCACGGACGATCTTGTAGCTCCTTGTAGCCAATACCATCTAATGTACAAATTTCCACAGCTGCCTCTTCTGCCGAGACTTTTGTGAAGGATCGAGGCAGAAGGGATTCCGATCATCCTAATGGCACCGGACTGGCCTCGCAGGTCCTGGTACGCAGACCTAGTACGGCTGGTCGCCGATGTCCTCTGGAGACTCCCTCTCAGAGAAGATCTGTTAACTTGAGGACCAATCTTCCATCCTGCTTTACAGTCGCTGGCTTGGACGGCCTGGCTATTGAAAGCCAGGTGTTGAAGGATAGAGGGGTTTCTGAATCAGTGATTCCTACACTGTTAAAAGCTAGAAAATCTACTTTTAGGAAGATTGATCATTGAGTCTGAAGGGCATACATTACTTGGTGTGAGTCTCCTTCTTGTTGTCTTGTGGAGTTTCTCCAAAGAGGTGTAGATCACCGCTTGGCCTTGGGTACCATCAAAGGCCAGATATCCGTCTTGGCTATTTTCTTTCAATGCCCGTTGGCCACAAATTCCTTGGTCCAAACTTTTGTTCAGGGGGTCCGCCACATGGCTCCCTCTCTGCGGTCTCCGTTGCCTCCGTGGGACCTTAATTTGGGGTTCTCGGTTCTGAAGGAACTACCCTTTGAAAATATTTGTGAGATTCCTCTGCTTACTTTGACGTAGAAGGTAGCTTTCTTGGTAGCTATTACTTCTGCACACAGGGTGTCGGAGCTGGATGAAATGTCCTGTCGTTCACCTTACCTGGTGGTTCAGAGATAAGGCGGTGCAGTCGTTCCTTCCTAAAGTCGTCTTTGGTTTACATTTAAATTAAGACATTGTGTTGCCTTCTCTGTGTCCCAAGCCTAAGCATCCTAAAGAGATTGCCTAACATTCTTTGGATGTGGGTCGGGCAATCAGAGTGTACCTGGCAGCGACTGAGTCCTTCCAGAAATCTGATTCTTTATTTGTCCTTACAGATGGACCCCATAAGGGGATGGCCTCGTCTGCTGCGACCATTTCCAGATGGATCAGACAGACGGTGGTGCAGGCCTGTTCCATTAAGGGTCAGGATCTTCCTTTCCCTTTTAAGGCGCATTCTACGAGGGTGCTTAGTGCCTCCTGGGCCTTCCGTCATCAGGTGTCAGTGATGCAGGTATGGAAGGCGGCCACATGGTCGTCTGTGCACACTTTCACAAAATTGTATAAGGTGGATGTGTTGGCATCTGCAGATGCTTTTGGCCGCAAGGTTTTGAAGGCTGCTGTTGGAGATGTTTACTCCTCTTTGAGGGTGTATTTGTTTTTTTTTGTCAGTTGAGCTCCAGTTGTTCCTCGTTTAGCTCTTGTTTTGCCTGTTCGGCTTTGTTTAGCCTTTGGGAGGTGTGTTTTTTTTTTTTTTGCTGTATTAGAGCCGGTTCACACTGGGGCGACCCGTTCTAATAGGAGCGACACAAGTCGCTCCGACTTAGAAAAAGGGTCCAGAGCTTCTTTGGGGCGACCCGGAGCGACCTGCATTGACTGCAATTATATGAAGTCCGTGCCGGCCGCTCCGAGGTCGCGGTGCGAGCTGCGCGCCGCGACTTCACAGGTCGCCCGGCAAAGTCGGCTCGCCCCAGTGTGAACGGGGTCTTAGACTACGTTCACATCTTGGTGTTGCTATTACAGGCGTTTTTTCAGGCAATTTTTCAGGCATTTTTTCAGGCGTTGTTATGGGCGTTTTTGCAGGCGTTTTACAAGCGTTTTTTGTGCAGGCGTTTTTTAGATTGACTAGAGACCAATGGAAAACGCCTGTAATCTGCCCAAAAAGAAGCTCATGTACTTTTTTGAGCGTTGGGCGTTTTGCTCACGGCGTCAAAACGCTCAGATGTGAACAGGAGCCATTGAAATGAATAGGATTTGTCTTGTTGGGCGTTTTGAGAGCTGATCCTAGAGCAGAAAAACGCGCCCAAAACGCCTACATGTGAACGTAGCCTTATTCCCACCCCTCATGTTTGAGCCCTGGTTCACATTAGTGCGATCACGGAGATCGCATGTAATATGGCTGAATTCGCACCGCATCCGCACTAAACACGCACCTGACCCTTTTTTTTATCCGCAGCAGAATCGGATCACATAGTGGTTCACACTAGTGCGATCCGATTCTGTGCGAACTTGCAGATCGCACTGCGATATGCGATCGCAACTGGGGGTGTTGTTAACTTTTAGTTGACGCCCCCTGCGTATCGCATATGGCAGTGTGAACTGCCAGGGGTGCGGATGCGATGTGGGATCACGCTGCATATTCGCAGCGTTCCCGCATCGCTCAAATGTGAACCGGGACTGACGCTGATTAGGGACGTCTCTTCAGTCAAGAAGATATGGTGCTGTGTCCGTCAATAAAAGAAAGGGACTTTCTTACTGTAAAATACTGATGTTCTTTGACGGACACAGCATCCGTCCCTCTATTGAGTTGGGTTTTATGTTCTTCTGACACTGCTTGTTACAAAACTGAAGTCCTATAGCAGGAAGTGAGAGTATACCCCCTGGGACTGCCCTATAGGCGTGGTCAAATTTTTTTCTGCCTAATGTCATACTCCCATGGAGAGCAGCATAAACCCATCGGCCAAGAAGATATGGAGCTGTGTCCGTCATGTCTGTGTCCGTGTGAACATCAGAGAAAAGGATTTTACGGTAAGACAAAAATACAGTTTTTTTGTTTATAGCACAAAAAGTAAAAACTGCAGACAGGATTAAATACCACCAAAAGAAAGCTCTATTTGTGGGGAAAAAAAGGACGTCCATTTTATTTGGATAGAGCATCGCATATCTGCCTAATTGTCAGTTAGGGTAACGCAGTGCCGTATTGCAAAAAATGGCCTGGTCATTAAGGGGGTAAAACCTTCTGGGGCTGAAGTGCTTAAATACCCCCAAAACAAAGCTCTAGTTGTGTGAAACAAATTATAAAAATGTAATGGGGGTACAGTGCTGCATTACCGCACAATTGTCATTTAAAGTGTGACAGCGCTGAAAACTGAAAATTGGCCTGGGCAGGAAGGGGGTAAAAGTGCCCAGTAGGCAAGTGGATATTCAACAATCACTGTTTGGATTTAATTGGAGCTGTGGAGGATTTACCAACCCTTTTTCGTCTGGTGATAGTTCTTTAAGGATATTTATAGCACCCTTTGATGCATTTTTCCTATGTCTTTCTCTCCTATGGCAGGTCTTTTTTACATTTCTTTCTGCTTTCAACCTTATTCCATGTACCCCTGTTCCATTTTCCTGAAGGGATCAAACAGAACCCGTGTCTTCTGTCTTATATAGAAATCTCCCAGGTGTGCTCATTCCCTAGTAGAGAACTCTTGCTCAAACTATGTAGACTTTTACAGTCTTACACTAAAGAGCCAGTACACACGATACGAAAATCGGAAGGAAAATTTTGTCCAACGAACGATCTGCCTATTTTTGGATTGTTAGTATAGTGCTTTCGACAGCCGATTATGAATTTTCGGACTACAAAATCTGGATGTGCAGGCTATAAAATTTTTATCGTATGTCAACACAAATCCAATTCTTGTTTTAATTACCGTAGTACAGTTTTCGTCTGAAAAAAATCAGAAGAGAAAGACTAGGCATGCTCAGAAACGAAAGAACACCTACAAAACAATTCAACACATGACATCACTTCTGAAGTTGAATTTTGTCGTACGGTAAAATTCGTATGAAAGTAACCTCTTCACTTTCCACATCAGACTAGCATGCAACAGAAAACGGATGACAGATCGTTCGATAATCTGATCGTGTGTATGAGGCTTAAGTCAGAATGTTAAACGGTCTCGCCTAGCATTTCTACCCCACTCCAGAATCCAATTAATATTCGTGTTAGTGGTGTCCACGATCCTTTTTCAACTCTTTGTTCATGACTGACCATTAAAGGCAGCATCTTCCACTGTGTTTTCACACTGAATATTTTAAACAAATGCACCTAATTTCTGTATCTGAATATCTAAAATCTAAAGTCAGGGAAGGATCTAGAAAGCAAGATTATTAAAACCATTGAAAGAAATAGTTGCCCAGGGGGTGACTGCTTTTTTTCATGTTACAGTTCCTGTTTCTTTTTTTGGAAGTGATATAACTAACTTATTGTATTTAATTTTCACAGTAATGGCAACTCTACAGCTGCCATCCACAAATATAGGTAACTTGGCAAACCTACCTCCTGGCACCAAATTATACCTCACCACAAACAGCAAGAGCACTTCTGGTAAAGGAAAGCTGTTGCTTATACCTCAAGGCGCAATTCTGAGAGCTGCTAATACTGCAAGTAAGTGTACATACAGGTCCTCTACATATAGAATTTCACACATCGTGTATAATGTATATATGGCAGATGTTGTATTAGCATGGGTACATGTTTGAATGATTGATCAGGGAATACACTTGTGATGTCACTTCACACCCAAGCCATGTATTTATAATATTTTGACGAATTATATATTATTTATTGACATTTTATTTTGGCTCGCACACAGAATTTACCAGGTTCCGAAACATTTATAAATGTTTTGTTAAAGCTCGCTTTAGAGAGGGTCACCAATTATATTTTGTTGGTGCGTTTTTCAAATTAGGCTATATGACCAAGCCTTCCTAAGGTATAAAAGGCACCAGAGGTTTATAAATTTTTGTTTTTTGTAATTTTTTTTCGGTGACATTCCGTTTAAAATGTTACTAAACCCACAACAGTAAAAACAGTCTGCTTGTTATACTCACTGTGGAACTTAAGAGGTAATCCTCTACATTGTGTAAAAGGGTAATTCTCTGCATTGTGTAAAAAGGCTGTTTGATTCTGTCTTCTCTTATTCCTCCCCCCCCCCCCCTTCTTCCACAGTCCCCTGCTGATAGTACAGAGCCTTGGGGGCACTGCACATTCTCAGTTTGGTGTGTGTTGCTCGAGCATTTTTTTTTTTCTTGGGAGGGTGCATGTGATCGGCACAGGGCCAATTAGCACTGTCCAGACAAAGGGTCAGGGGTCCTGCAGAGACTCAGGATGGTCAGAGTAGAATGAAAATTCCTCCTACAAGCTTTAATCAGACACTAATAGAAGTCATAAGACTGCTATATACTGCTGATGAGAATAGATAAAGAAGAAAAGAAAAAAAGGTATTTAACAGTTTTAGATTTACTAAAATGATTGCATTTCCATATTCTGTGTACTGTGGGAGACCAGATATATTGAATGCAGGGGTCCTGGGTTTATTTACATCAAAGATAATACAGTGAATCTTTAACCTGTAAAATGACTTATTTAAATTATTTTTAAAACTAGAAATCCTATCTTTTAGATCGTCGCACACGTCATGTGTTTCTATTTGTTTTTGAGTTCTTGCATAAGGAAGCATTCATCCCTGAGTGATGCATGCTAATACAGTAGTTTATATAAATAGGTTTTGCATTCCGTTTTTGTACAAATGTTTCGCAATTTGTATTGATATTGTAATGTAAAGTAATCTTTAACATGTTCAAGGTCTGCAGTCGGGAGCATCCAGCAGTGGTGGCTCTGGTACAGCAGGAACTTCTACAGGGCTACCCCAACATCTCACCTACACATCCTATATTCTGAAACAGACACCTCAGGTCTGTATATTGCCACATGGAAAGAACTCCACATTTACTACAGCTTCTGTTTATTTTGTTGCCAATCGTGCTTAGTTTTGTTCATCTTTGTTTAACAGGGCACCTTTTTAGTCGGACAGCCATCTCCACAGACATCTGGAAAGCAAACCAGCTCGAATGTTGTGGTTCAGGGCAGCGGTGTGTCATCTGCACAGGGTCCGCAAACAATAAAAATAACAGCTGGACAGAAGAGCACACTGATTGCACAGGTAATGGTTTATTTCTAATTGGATGTGAGTAATGCATGTCATTTTCTAATTATCTGGCGGTGGTATGCTTGGTTCTGCTGCTTCACTGAACTTTACGTTAGTTTGCATTCATGTACTAATAATTATCTGCTACACAAGTAATATTTTTTGAAAATTAAGGAAAAATTCCCAATCACAATTAGTGATTGTAATGTGGACCTGGCTTGTGTATGCTTGAGCCAGAGCTGAGTTTTTCAATGAAGAATAGTGTAACAAAGGCATCATAATCAATTTATCTCATTTTTTATCTGACATGCATAGCACAGTAATATTTCTCTGTCGCTCATTGACAGACGTAGTCTTCTTGATTCACAAGAACTGGGTTATGTTGTCTCCGCAGGAGTAGGACTAGGCAGAAAGGAAAAAAACGTTCTGGCTCCACCCTAGGGGCAGTCCCAGAGGGTATATCCTCCCTCTCTCTGCTACAAGGCATCAGTTTTTTTTCTGTCTAGTCAGGAGTAAGGACCTAAGTTCCTTGCTGGGATCTCTGGTCCTGGCAAGATTTTTTTTTTAGAAAAAATATTTTTTAGGTAGTTTTTTCTCCAGTGTTTTTTCCTGTGAGATCTTCAAGCAAATACGCCGGACTGGGCGACACTAGTGGTCACCCCAGCTGGCCTACGAGCGCGCACAGACCATTGCATTGCGCTTGGTCGGCCGCGACACATTCAAGTAAGTATGCGGGGCCGGGCGACGGGCTGGATGTTGAGATCCAGTGGTCACCCCGGTTTCTGCCTACGAGCGCGTGCAGACCAGAGCTCCGCGCTGGGTCGGCCGCGACGGAGTCCCATTGGAGGGACTGACTTTGCGAGTTAAAAGTCTCGCTTGGACGCCAGGAACCAGAGAGTCGAGGCGTCCGGAGTGGTCCACAACCCCCCACCCCGGTGGAGAGGGTATTGTGAAGAGAGGGTGCCTGTCGGTTCGGTATGGTGAGTAAACGTTCCCTTTTTTCCTCGTTATGAGGCAGTATGAATTATGGGCCCCTCCATACATGGTCAGTATCTGTCTGACACTAAAAGTCCCCCTTGTAAATACAGCATGTGTTTGGTGGGAAGTGGACTTGGTTTGAGAGCTAACACTCTACCCAGCAGACTGTAGTATTACAGCAGACATAGGAGGTATAATCCTACCTTAATTGTAGTGTACCTCCTGCAGATCGATAAACCGCCATTTAGCAGAGATGCAGGTGGATGTGCTGGGAAAAACGATTTCGGCAGTCCGCCGCCATTTTGCCGTAGACGGGTGCATGAATGTCCTCAGGTCACGCCGACCGCCATGTTTTTGGAGTCTATTGTCTCCTGTATGGGGGCGGCCATGTTTGATGAGCCCAGCTACCTCGTGGAGAGCTGGGAACGCCGGAAGGCGTACACAGGGGGCGGAGCCACGTCCTTCTACCCGGGAAAACTAACACAGCTCTTTCCAGTCTGTAAAAGACAGACGCTGACTGCAGTTGGTTGGAAACTTCTCTGCATCAGGTGGTGAGCCTTGAGGGTCCCTCTCTCTCTCTGTGGGGATCGAGAAGCAGGTACTCTGAGGGGCGCTATTGCACTAGGGGGATACACATAAAAAAAAAAAAAGAGGTATTTTTTATTTAAAAAAAAAAAAAAAAAAAAAGTTTTTGTTTTTTCTGGCAGAGGTGTCCTGAATTAACATGGACCCTGCCACTCATGTATCTCCACCGGATCCCCTCGAGGTGTCTGCAGGATCCTCCAGCACCCCACTGACGGTTGAATCATTGTCAGCTATTATGGAAACTTTTGTGTCCCGGGTGGAAGTGGCTTGTCAGGGACGGCGCGCAAGAAAGCGACCCCCGCCTAACCCCTTATTATCTGAAACTTCGGATTCAGAATCTGAGCCTATTTCTGCAGTTGCAGGTACTTCATCTGGGATTGGTGTCTCGGGTACTGTCTCTTCAGACAGTGAGGAGGATGTTTCGGCATCAGCCATAGCCCGAGAGGAAGCGTTGGTAAACGCACTCATTGTATCTGTTCAAGAAACCTTAAGATTACAGGGTATTCCGTCGGAAATAGCTGAAACTGAAATCCCCTTTGGGACTAAAAAACGCATCAAAGTAGCGAAGGTTTTTCCATTGCCCAAATGTTTTGGCAATCCAATCAAAGAAGAATGGCATCTGCCAAAACGCACTTCTGCTATTTCTAAACGCATTAACAGGCGTTATCCGTTTGAGGAAACCCTCATTAAGAAATGGACAGAACCACCTTTGGTGGATTCACCAATTGCTAGATTGAATAAAGCCACGGTTATTCCTTTAGAAGACGCTCCGTCTTTTAAAGATCCAGTGGATCACAAGATAGAAGCTATGTCTCGCACCATGTTTTCCTTGATTGGATCAGCTTTCAGACCAATAATTGCTATTGGACTGGTTTCGCAGACTGTAACTGAATGGACCAAGTGGTTGCGCCGGGACTTAGAAGAAGTCCCTCAGGCGGTATCAGATTTATTGGAACAAATGATACAGGGGTTACAGTTTGTGTGTGATGCGGCGTTAGACGCCACTCCATTATTGGCGCGAGCATCAGTTTCAGCAGTGGTTCTCAGGCGTACACTGTGGCTAAAAGGTTGGTTAGCCGACCAAGGTTCCAAAAAAGCATTGGCTAATATCCCCTTTTTAGGAGAGCGTCTATTTGGAGCCAACTTAGATGAGATCATTAAGGATCTCACGGGAGGAAAGAGCACCTTTTTACCGCAAAATATTAAAGGTAAAGGACCTCGTCAAAGACGAGGGCCTTCTTTCTCTGCTCACAAAAAGTTTTTTCGTCCCGCGGTGGAAAAAATTAAGTCCTCCAAAGCTCCTTCAGGAGGCTTCAGGGGACGTTGGTCGGGCAAGCAAAAGCCCGCCCCCTCCAGACCTGAAGATAAATCGTCCAAAGCCTGAAGGTGCGCCCCCACCCATAACTGGGGTGGGGGGACGTCTTCGCCGGTTCCCGGATTCATGGCTTTCCAGAATCCCGGACAAGTGGGTTTGCGAAGTCATAAGGTCAGGGTACAAGATCGAGTTTCGATCTCTCCCACCGGCGCGATTCTTCCCTTCCAATATCCGACTATCCCCGGATCGTCTAGAAGATCTACGGAGAGCAGTCACGGATTTACTACAACAAGGAGTGGTAGTCCATGTTCCTTGGACAGAACGTTTTCAGGGGTTTTATTCAAACCTATTTACAATACCCAGGAAAGAGGGCAAAGTGCGTCTAATTCTGGACTTAAGGGCACTCAATTCCTTTCTCAACATAAGAAAATTCAAGATGGAATCCATTCGCACAGTAGCAGCCTTCCTGCATCCAGGGGATGTCCTAGCGTCCATAGACATCAAGGACGCCTATCTTCACATTCCCATTTTCGCAGGACATCAGCGGTTTCTACGCTTTTCCGTAGAAGAGAACCACTATCAGTTTGTGGCGTTACCTTTCGGTCTCGCCACGGCTCCTCGGGTCTTCACGAAGGTGTTGGCCCCAATGTTGGCACTACTGCGCCAAAGAGGCATATCGATTCTAGGTTACCTAGACGATCTCCTACTTCATGCAGAGTCTCCTCAGACCCTGCTACAAAACATAGAAATTACTATAATTTCTTTACAGGAATTCGGGTGGCTGGTGAACCAGCAAAAGTCATTTCTGGTTCCCACCCAGAGGCTCGAATATCTGGGTCTAATTCTAGACACAGTCAGGACAAGAGTTTTCCTTCCGGTAGGGAAACTCCGGAAGATTCAATCAGCAGTCCAGTTGTTACTATCCAACAGCTGGTCTTCTCTTCGAACTTGCATGAGGGTTCTGGGGTTGATGGTGGCTTCCTTCGAAGCAGTCCCATTTGCCCAGTCCCATACCCGAATTCTTCAGCAAGAGATTCTTCTCAGATGGAATCGGAATCCGGAATCCCTGGACAATCGGATCCGATTGAGCAAACAGACCAGAGAGTCTCTGGTCTGGTGGCTTCGGTCTCCGATGCTCAGCCAGGGAAAGTCATTTCTGCCAATATATTGGACGATAGTGACCACGGATGCCAGTCTATCCGGATGGGGAGGAATTCTCGGTCAGTTATCTGTCCAGGGACTTTGGTCCCCGGAAGAATCCAGGTTGCCGATAAATGTATTGGAACTGAGAGCGATCAGACTTTGTCTGATTCACTGGACCGAGCAGCTCCAGGGCAGCCCGGTTCGGATCCAGTCGGAAAACGCCACGGCCGTGGCTTATGTCAATCACCAGGGGGGCACCAAGAGTGTCCGAGCGGCCAAGGAAGTGGCTTGCATTCTTCGCTGGGCGGAACGATTTGTTCCAGCGATCTCTGCGGTGTTCATTCCGGGGGTGGAAAATTGGCAGGCAGATTATCTCAGCCGTCAGACTCTGGATCAGGGGGAATGGTCCCTCCATCCAGAAGTTTTCCACCAGTTGTGCCTACGTTCAGAAGCCTTTGGCTACTCATTCCTTGGTGCGGAATTTCATCCAGGGGGTGCGACATCTGGCTCCGCCAGTGCGCGCGCCGTTACCACCCTGGGATCTTAATTTAGTATTGTCGGTTCTTCAGAAACCTCCCTTTGAAGATATTAGGGAGATTCCTCTACCTACGTTGTCCCAGAAGGTGGCCATCTTGGTGGCTATTACTTCTGCACGCAGGGTGTCAGAACTGGCCGCATTATCTTGTCGTTCCCCATATCTGTGGTTCATAGAGATAAGGTGGTTCTTCGTCCGAATCCATCCTTCCTACCAAAAGTGGTTTCAGAATTTCATCTGAATGAAGAAATTGTATTACCTTCCCTGTGTCCTAAGCCCAGTCATCCTCGGGAGTTTGCTTTACACTCCTTGGATGTGGTCCGGGCGATCAGGGTATACTTGAAAACGACAGACTCGTTTCGCAAGACGGATTCACTTTTTGTGATCCCGGATGGACCCAAAAAGGGGTTGCCTGCATCTGCCGCGACTATTTCCAAATGGATCAGACAGACGGTGGTACAGGCTTATTCTATTAAGGGTTGGGAGCCCCCGTTCCCTGTTATGGCGCACTCCACTCGGGCACTTAGTGCGTCATGGGCCTTTCGCCATCAGGCGTCAGTGGTCCAGGTGTGCAAGGCGGCTACCTGGTCGTCGGTGCATACCTTTACAAAACATTATAAAGTTGATGTAATGGCATCGTCTGATGCCTCGTTTGGCCGCAAGGTTTTGCAGGCCGCCATTTGAGGAGACCAGTGGTCTACCTCGAGGGTTTTTTTCCGTTGGAATTTTTATTTGAGTCTCATTCTTTGTTTATAATGAGCCTTTAAAACTTCTAGTTTGGCACCGGTTGGGCCTTCTAGATTGGATTTTGATTTCTGTCAATCCCACCCCTCATTTGTGGCACTGCTTCTGGATGTCCCAGTTCTTGTGAATCAAGAAGACTACGTCTGTCAATGAGCGACAGAGAAAATCGTATTTTTGTAAGATCTTACCGTAAAATCCTTTTCTCTTAGCTCATTGACAGACGTAGTACCCGCCCCTCTATCATTGAGTTGGGTTGGGTTAAATTCTCTGTTGCTGCTTTGTGACAGAACTGATGCCTTGTAGCAGAGAGAGGGAGGATATACCCTCTGGGACTGCCCCTAGGGTGGAGCCAGAACGTTTTTTTCTTTATGCCTAGTCCTACTCCTGCGGAGACAACCTAACCCAGTTCTTGTGAATCAAGAAGACTACGTCTGTCAATGAGCTAAGAGAAAAGGATTTTACGGTAAGATCTTACAAAAATCCGATTTTTTTGTGATTTATTTTAGTGTCACACTACAGTAAGTATATTCTGATGCAAATGGCGTTAGCATAGAGGAACAGTGACATGCACATATCTTCTGGAAAACTCTGGTAGCACTAGTTTTGGATTTATGATTTTTTTTTTTTTTATTTAAGGCAAACAGTGGTTCAACTGGATTAGTAAAGATATCAGAAAATGTTCTAAAGTCATTGCCAGGGACATCGCAAACACAGAAACCTGGTACCACACTGCTGAGGGTTGCTGGTGGGGTAATAACTACAGCCAGTACATCATTGCCATCCTTGTCTACAAGTGGATCAAGTCAACAGGTACCATACGAGTTCAAGGATAAGTAAAATGCATTCCTGTAATGTAGCTTACCATTATTTGTCTTAAGGACACCCTAAAAGAAGGTAAATAGAGTTTTTAAACTCTATGTAATATTGTAAATATTGATGCTCCCTTTCACACCTCTTTGTTTTTCACAGGCTGCAGAAGGCTCCAGTACATCTACACAGATTGTGTCATCAAGCAAAATACATGTCCAACACCACACAGGCACTGCTGGTACCAGCCTCATAAAATCTCTGTCCAGTGGGAAATCCAGCACACTTCCCACACCAGTGCTATCATCAAGAGCCGTGCTTAGTCTGGCTCCCAACAGCTCTTCTATAACAGGTAATTGTCACACATCAAGATAAATTATGTTTTATTTGAGGTTAGATTCCTCTTTGTTAGTCTAAAAAGTTGAATTATGAGTACATTTACCATTGCCTTTATGGTGCATATGTACAGTGCATCCGAAAAGTATTCACAGTGCTTCACTTTTTCCACATTTTATGTTACAGCCTTGTTCCAAAATGGATTAAATTCATTATTTGCTCAAAAATCTACAAACAATACCCCATAATGACAATGTAAAAGTTGTTTGTTTGAAATCTTTGCAAATTTATTAAAAATATAAAACAAAAAAATCCCATGTACATTAGTATTCACAGCCTTTGTCATGACACTCAAAATTGAGCTCAGGTGCATCCTGTTTCCACTGATCATCCTTGAAATGCTTCTACAACTTGATTGGAGTCCAATTGTGATATTCAGTTGATTAGACATGATTTGGAAAGGCACACACCTGTTTATATAAGGTCCCACAGTTGACCGTGCATTTCAGAGCATAAACCAAGCCGTGAAATCCAAGGAATTGTCTGCAATGACCACAGTGGCCTCCATCATCCGTAAATGAAGACGTTTGTAACCCCCAGGACTTTTCCTAGAGTGAGCCACCCGGCCAAACTGAGCGATCAGGGGAGAAGGGCCTTAGTCAGGGAGGGGACTAAGAACCCGATGGTCACTCTGACAGAGCTCCAGCATTTCTCTGTGGAGAGAGGAGAACCTTCCAGAAGAACAACCATCTCTGCAGCACCTCACCAATCAGGCCTGTATGGTAGAGGGGCCAGACGGAAGCCACTCCTCCATAAAAGGCACATGACAGCCCACCTGGAGTTTACCAAAAGGCACCTGAAGGACTCTCAGATCATGAGAAACAAAATTCTCTGGTCTGATGAAACAAAGATTGAACTCTTTGGTCTGCGTGGCAAGAGTCATGTCTTGAGGAAACCAGGCACCGCTCATCACCTGGCAAACACCATCCCTACAGTGAAGCATGGTGGTGAAAGCATCATGCTGTGGGGATGTTTTTCAGCGGCAGAAACTGGGAAACTAGTCCGGATCTAGGGAAAGAATGCAGCAATGCACAGAGACATCCTTGATGAAAACCTGCTCCAGAGCACTCTGGACCTCAGACTGGGGCAAAGGTTTAACTTCCAACAGGACAACTACTCTAAGCACACAGCCAAGATAACAAAGGAGTGGCTACAGGACAACTCTGTGAATGTCCTTCATTGGCCCAGCTAGAGCCCAGACTTGAACCCAATCTCTGGAGAGATATGAAAATGGCTGTGCACCGACATTCCCCATCCAACCTCATGAAGCTGGAGAGGTCCTGCAAAGAAGAATGGGAGAAACTGCCCATATTTATGTGTGCCAAGCTTGTAGCATCATACTCGGACTTGAAGCTGTAATTGGTAACAAAGGTGCACTTTATTTTTAATAAATTTGCAAAGATTTAAAAAACAAAATTCTTTCACGTTGTCTTTCTGGGGTATTGTTTGTATAATTTCGAAGAAAATAATTAATTTAATCCATTTTAGAATAAGGCTGTAACATAAAAAATGTAGAAAAAGTGAAGCGCTGTGAATACTTTACGGATGCACTGTATTACAGACATCAATGCTGTCAGAACTATGTGCCATGTATGAAATAGAATAGGCACAACTTAGGTTTAAATGTGGTGAAAACTTAAGATTCTGTTATTTCATGTTAAATTTCATATTATTTTTTGCAGTGAAAGCAGAACCTGACCACAGCAATGCTTCCTCCTTCCATACGGCCAGTGCAGTAGTCAAGATGGAGAATAACTTAGACCAGGAATCCAGCTCTGTGAAGTAATTCTATTATTTCTATTCAATGTTGCTTCCTAAAGTTTTCTGCTTCTGCAGTCTAGTTTGCGTGTAGTAAATTTGCATTATAGGCAGACCGCGAAAAACACAGATATAATACGTGAATAGTTTTATTTGCTAAAGAATTTGTACATTTGTCCAGCAAGGACTGTGTCCCTGGCACCCCTGTCAGTCAGTACTTCCAGGCCCTCAGACTCCACTAGAATGTACATTACAGTTAGAACAGCTGTATTACATAAAATAAAAATACTGCAAGCATCACATCTAGCCCCTGTTCACACTGAATGCGGCTTTGAAATCTCGCTACTTCAGCGTGATTTTAAAACTGCAGCACAGTGCGATTTCATCGGCAGCTTGCGGATGTGTGCAATTTCATGCACAGATGTCCATGCAAGTCACACATGAAATCTTGAAAAGTAGTGCTGGAACTATTTTTTTCAAATCGCGCTACTTCAAATCACACCTATTAATACGATGCCATAGACAATAGATGTGACTGCAAGTGCGACTTGTAATTCGCATGTTGCACCAGTGTGAAGGGGGGCTCAGGCTTCTGGAGCTGTTGAAACATGCCTGCAACAGGCTTCAAAACACGACCGTTAATATAAATCCCGCACCTTTCTGAGAGGTAAAGCTTGTGCGCCTCATTTAGAGTTGAAGCGTGCCTGCTCCGTCCTGCGCATTTCTTTAGGCTAGTGAGGCCTCTGATGGTAATGAGCTAGTAAAAATGTGTTGGTGAACCCCATTTGGCATCTCAAATGAAAACTGCCCAGAAACATCCCAAAGCACTGGGAGCAACATCTGGCAGGGGAAACTAACACTCTGCTCCACAATTCAGAGGCACTCACCAGTCTGGGTTGCTGGCCATAGCAACCAATCCAGATAGAGCCCCTTTTCCCTGATTAAGGGTGATAGGAATAGGCTAAAATTTATGTGACTAAGCCTACAGGAAAGATTTTCAGAGAGGCAAAGGGAGGCCCATCCATCAGCTAAAGACACCAGCTAAAAACTGAGCTTTGGCTGATTTGGGAGGGGTAATGCCTGGGTGGGTAATCCTACTTTTTTTTTTTTTATCTATATGCTTTACCCTGTGTCCTATGTTGTTGCCTTGATAGCGTGCTGATCTGTCTTCCGAGGTTTCTAAGCCACGATTCCAAAACAAATGTGTACATCAAATGTTCAGACTTCACTGCCTGCCCAATTGTCTAGTTTCAGAGGATCCCAGGCAACTAGCATTTACACATTTCCTTTATATTTCCTGAAGTTAAGCATTAAAGGAAAGAAAAAAATTTAAATGACTATTCATTAAAAATGTATTTGTATACACTACTGAGATAAGTACCCAAATGTGTTGAGATCGGCCTCTTGTAGTCCCCCACAAAGCAGGACTCAGACTGCTTACAGGAGACCAGAGTAACAGGACTATGGGGAACTGCTGCTTCTTCAAAAGCCATTCATAGACTAAGATGGGCTCTAGTCTAGGCCTTTGTGCATTACATGAGCCTGTCCCTAAAATAAAAACTGCTGCAGGTGTAAAGTGCAGGCACATACCAGCTTCAGCTTTTAAGACACTACCATTACAGCCCAATCCAAGGCCATCTCAGCAGAATGCAAAAAGGTGGGATCAGAAGGATGTGTGCTTGCAATGATATCATACCCTGAAAAGAGAGCTGTTTCAAGGGGTCATTGCACATGTGCTGGAAGAGAGAAGATCTCAAGGCTTCCATTCCAACCTGTTCATGGTTCCCAGGCCAAGCAGAGATGCCTGGCCTATTCTGGACCTCAGGGGTCTCCACAAGTTCCTGAATGTATAAAACTTCAGGATGGATTCTACCTGGTATGTCATTGCTTCGCTTCATCAGTGGGGCTAACTAGCATCAGTGGATATCAAGGAAGCTTAAAGCGGTAGTAAACTGGCAAAAGAAGAATTTTTTTTTTAGCCCCCTGCAGGTTTGTTATATATATAATGTGCTACTATGCACCGCATGCTAGCACATTGACAGACTTACCTACAAATGAAGACCTCCAACGCAGCGCTGTCACGGCTCCCCCAGAACATTCTATCTCCACCCTGTCTTCCTTCCGGGTTCACAGACTCCGGAGTGGGAGTGGGAGCCTGGAGCGTCACTGCGCATGCGCGGGTGATGTCATCGGCTATATCCATGAACAGTGTACGGTTTGGAGATTTTCATTGTGCCCACAGGTAAGCCGTATTGTAGGCTTATATATAGGTGCAAATTAAAAAAGAGTTTACTACTGCTTTAAATATACATCCTGATTTTTCCAACCTCACCACTGTCACCAGCGGTTTCTGCAATTTGAAATGAAGGATTGCCACTATCCAGTTTTGGCGTTGTTTAAGACCCAGGTTATCCCAATTGAGTGGGATACTTAGCCAACCTGCTTCTCAGGAAGCATTCATCTCAAAAATTGACATTAATTCTCCAGCAGACAATACAAATCCTGGAGAGGTTTGTCTCGAGTACTTAGGCTTAGTACTCGGATACAGCATTGGTGAAAGGACTGCTTGTGCAGGAGAAATGCCTGTTTTCCTTGATTGGGACCTGTATAAAGGTGCTGTGGAAAATAATGGCAGCCTTCAAAGAGGTTCCCTATGCCAGTTTTACTCCAAAGCCCTGCAACTCCGTATCCTGTCTGGGACCACCATCAGAAGTCCTTGGCTCTGCCAATGCATGACTCTCAAGACCAAGTTGGCTCATCAATGGTAAATATCCATGCAGATGCTGGGTACTGTAAAATCCTTCTGTTCAATTAATTGGATGGTCTTGACGACGGATGCCAGCCTATCGGGGCTGAGGGGATGTCTGGAGAACATTGTCAGAAAGGTGGAAGTTCCTGGGCAACATCCTGGAACTTTGGGTGATTCAGGCTAGCTCTGTTAGAATGGTTATACATGAGTCTTTTTTTTTTTTTTTTTCCTACCAGTGGGTTGAACCACAAAAGAAAATGACTAGATTCCCCCATCCACATCGAGTGAATCTCTCTCACTGTGCTATTGTATTTTAACCATGGAGAAGTCTCCCTGTTACGTTGATCAGCACTGCTGGTTATAGCCGGTGGCGCTGATTGAGAACAAATTGTCAAACAGGCTGGTTGTACTCAAGTCGAATGGTAAATCAACTTGCGTGCAACCAGCCTGCTCATACATGGATCACAATTTGGCTGGTCCCTGCTGAACCAGACCAATTTCAATCCATGTATTGCCAGCTTTACACTGGTCTGCCTACCTTTAGGCTCTCCCCTGTCAGGTTGCAGTCAGAAAATGCCACAGTTGTGGCATACATCAGCTAGCAAGGAGGGGCAAGAAGCTGTGCTGCTCAGGAAGAAGCTGTGCTGCTCAGAAAGAAGCAGCCCTAACCTTGTCATGGGCTAAACTGCACATTTCGGCTTTGCTGCCATGCACATTCCTAGTGTGGAAAATTGACACCCACACTTTCTCAGCCATCAACAGCTGAATCTGGGAGAATGCAACTGGAGGTGTTCGCAGAGATTTGTCTGCGGTGAGGTACACTCCACTAATTTTCATCAGTGAGAGTAAAATAAAGTGTCCTTTCAGTGTACAACATCCCTGCTCGATCCTTTGGTGAGGCTTGAAAGTTTAGGGGAAACCTTTGATCAATCTCTCACTGCAAGGGGGAAAACAAATCAAGTGTTGTTTCTGTGTGCTAAATCTTCTTACGAGACTTGAACATCAAACCGTTCTGTGAAACATTTAATCAGCTCTGAATGAAAGGGAGGGAAATCTGCGCTTAGGATAAAAATAGGGCTGCTGCCTACCTCCAAAATATAACCCTGAAAGGGATATACATAATGTGAAAAGGGGGGTGGTGTGAGGTAGATTGCGCTGCCTATAGTGATATGTCTGACAGAATCACATAAGATTAAACCATATACGACATTCAAAGGTCATAAGGTGATATAAACTCATCAAATCAATAAATTACATATGATACATGAATATAAACATGAATATAAAGTGCCAAAAGTGCAATAGGTGCTATAGTGCAATAATATATGGTGAAAAAAGGATATAAATATAAAAAATACAGTGAGGTGATCACTCACTCAAAAAGGAGTCAGGGGTGCAAATAAAGATCTAATGAACTGTAAACCAAAGGTAACACTGTGCAAAATGAGGTGGTAGGAATCAAAAATTGGATAAATTATAATCTCATTCGACAGTGAATATGAATTAAATAGTTGATGTGGTAGTACAAAATGTAGATAAGATAAACGAGCGTGATACAGGTAGGGACCTCCAACTTCCTTGTTAGCGGTTAGCTTCGGGAACGCGATGCGTTCTACCCGCCGGATATGCGTCCCGACACAAGCTGAAATTACGTAATTACTTTTTGAGAGAGTGATCACCTCACTGTATTTTTATATTTATATTTTATATCCTTTTTTCACCATATATTATTGCACTATTGCACTTTTGGCACTTTATATTCATGTATCATATGTAATTTTATTGATTTGATGAGTTTATATCACATTATGATCTTTGAATATTATATATGGTTTAATCGTATGTGATTCTGTCAGACATATCACTATAGGCAGCGCCATCTACCTCACATTTAATCAGCTCTATGTGGATCACCAAGTGCATCCCTTCACCTCCCAATGCACACACACTTACCAATTTAATTGCACAATAATTTAAAGTCCGGAAACTGCCGGATACACATAAAGAAGTTCCATCTCCTCCAGCCCCGCCTCTCCTTTCCACTCATCACAGAACTTTGAATGATTATAAATGCCAAAAAAACAATAATAAAATGCCACATAGTGTAATTCCATAAAAACAACCAAATTCCCTTTTTAAATGTAGAGAAGGTCTTGTGGGGGATGGGTTGTTCCCATGTAGAAGTTATATTAGCATCAAGCATGTCATTTATCCAGAGATGCTTAGACTTTTGGACATAGTTGTTGGCAGAAGAAAGTTTCATATTTCAGTTCTAGGAATGGTCTGGTGGGCTGATATTTGACCCTTGGCATCCTGTACATGCACTTTGTGTATTCCCTTCCAACTCTGAATGTTCCAGTGCTTCCTGCTGCATTCTCGGTCCTATAATGCAAATTAACCAGTTGCCGACCGCCCACCGCAGATATACTGCAGCAGGGTGGCTCGGCTGTGCAAAATCACGTATATCTACAAGATTTCGTGCATGTGTTTAGACACAGCGGGAAGCAGGCGGGAGGAGGGGAGGAGATCGCCGCTGACCTCCCGTGGTCATCAGAGAAACTGACAGAAGACCAGCCTTCTTATGTAAACAAAGCAGGCGAGTCTTAGAGAGAGATCTGAAGTTTCAGCTAAGCTGAAACCCTGATCTCTCTGTGCCTGTCACAGAGCTATTCCCCCACACAGTCAGTAAGCATGTTTAGGTATACAGTAACCCCTTTGATCACCCCCAGTGTTAACCCCTTCCCTGCCAGTGTCACTTATACAGTAACAGTACATATTATTTAGCATTGTATTAATGTCACTGGTCCCCAAAAAAGTGTAAAAAATGTCAGTTAGGGGTCTGATCTGTCCGCCGCAATGTCTCAGTCCCGCTAAAAATCGCAGATCGCCACCATTACTAATATAAAAAAATAAATAAAGTACAAAAATCTATCCCGTAGTTTGTAAACGCTATAACTTTTGCGCAAACCAATTAAAATACGCTTTTTGGGATTTTTTTTAACAAAAATATGTAGCAGAATACAAATTGGCCTAAACTGATAAAAAATTTTAAAAGATTGTCGCTCTTTTTTTGTTTATAGCGCAAAATCTAAAAACCGCAGTGATCAAATACCGCCAAAGCAAAGCTCTATTTGTGGGGAGAAAAAATACATCAATTGTATTTGGGTACAGCGTCGCATGACAGCGCAATTGTAATTGTTCATTAAAGTAACACAGTGCCGAATTGCAAAAAATGGCCTGGTCATTAAGAGGGTAAAGAACACAGAACAGTTTTCCACTTTACCACAGTCCATTTTAAATGAACCTTGGCCCAGAGAAAACGCCTGCGCTTATGGATCATATAGAGTTTTAGCCGGCAACGGCGAATGACACGGTGGATTGTGTTCACTGACAATGTTTTCTGGAAGTATTCCTGAGCCCATGTTGTGATTTCCATTACAGTAGCATTCCTGTATGTGATGCAGTGCCGTCTAAGGGCCCGAAGATCACGGGAATCCAGTATAGTTTTCCAGCTTTGACCCTTACGCCCAGAGATTGTTCCAGATTCTCTGAATCTTTGGATGATATTAGGCACTGTAGTAGGCATGTGATGGTATCAGATTTCCATGCTGCGATTAATTAAGGTTTTGCCACAGTGTAACGGATCTCCTAGACAAGGAAACCAGGAAGACATGTAAAAAACAGTTTAAACAAAGTAAATATGATATACTATTTATTTACGAATGTTAGCAGCATATAGATTCAAAATAGTCAATGTTGATGGATAGGCTGAAGTTACACTTTATAGGAATTAAACTTTCTCAACAATAACTATTCTTTTTTTTTTTCCAGAAAAACAAATTATTTTTAATCCTTATGCTTCTAGTGCACGGGTCTCAAACTGGCAGCCCTTCAGCTGTTGCGGAACTACAAGTGCCATCATGCCTTTGCCTATGGAAGTCATGTTTGTAACTGTCAGCCTTGCAATGCCTCATGGAAATTGTAGTTCTGCAACAGCTGGAGGGCCACCAGTTTAAGACCCCTGTTCTAGTGTTAGTAAATAGATCTAAAACTATATTATATATATATAGATAGATCTCTTTGATTGATGTCATACATCCCAGGAGATTTTATGGGCATTTTTTTTTTCTTTCATCTGGAGGAGGGGCTTTCTCAGCTATGTACGGCCTTCTGTCTGCATGCCTGCGCTAAGGGCAGATGGATTTCAAGAAGTAAATCCTACACACATCATCTGCCCTTACTCAAGAAGGCCATGGCTAGAAATGTTAGGGGGTGTTTTTCAAAATGATTTTGCAGAAAAAAAAAAGGCATGGAGACATGGATGAATTTGCTTTGAATATTAAAAATTGATTGGGGTTTTCAGTTTGTGGTGTTCAGATACAGTTTGGTTCCGCTTTCAAAAAGTTAACATTTGCCATATCTTTTGAGCGAACAAGTGATGATAAATTTTATATTCATCTTTCCATTTCTATGTTTTTTACAGGAACAGGTATGTTTGTATTGGTAGTATATATGTAACAGAGTAAACTTTTAAATTTCATCCCTTTCTGTGGTGTACACTGACTTTATTGACTGTTTTGTATGATGATGCTCAGTCCACTCCTGTTAATAATTGCAGGACAGAACATCTCCAGAACTTCAAGCAGTTGTTAACTGCAACCGTGAAGAAGATCCCCCTAATAGGTGAAAGAGGTACTAAGTATAACAGTCAGAATGCAGTGTACTAATGTTTATTCTAAATCTTTATCTATCTGCCTGACGCTGGACATAAACCATTGCGTTCCAGTCTACATATCACTGGAATTGTTTTATTACATAAAGTAAAATAAGTGTATTTAGAGTTATTTTTGCAGTGTTTTCCTTAAAGCAGTTTTGATGTGCCTTGCATATTTGTACTTGTATGATTATTTTGTAACACTGCCAAGCTAGAAACAGAGCCAGCATCTTTCACCACTTGAGCTTCATGCCTTTTCTGGCACTATTTTGTTTACATGTAACAATCAGTATTTTTTGCAAGAAAATTACTTAGAACTCCCAAACGTTCTATAGTTTTTTTTAAAGCAGAGACCCTAGAGGATAAATTGGCGGGTTTTCATTTTTTTAAGTTACACAGTATTTGCGCAATGGCTTTTTAAATGCAATTTAAAAAAAAAATACACTTTTTTGAATTTTAATGTAAAAAATAAAACCCAACACGTAACCAATTTTCTTAAGTTTAAAAGATGATGTTATGCTGAATAAATAGATAACATGTCACTCCCTAAGATTGTGCACACTTGTGCAACAGTGAGAGAGAATGTAAATTTTGCTATCCTTAGGCTATAATTTAAAAGCCTTTCAGTTACCACTCGAATTACTGCCCATGATCTGACATTCACAGTGATACCTCACATGTGTGGAACGATCTCTGTTTGCATGCGTGCAAGACCAATGAGCACGTTCACAGGGGGGATGGGGGTACTTTAAATGTATTTTTAATTTTTTATTTATTTTTTATTTTATACTGTTGCTTCAAAACATTTTTTTCACTGTTATTGCTGTCATTAGGATGTTTTCATTCTATATAAAAGATAATTTACATTCCCGGCTTTGTTTGATTGTCTGACCAGCTGGCAGAGGCGCTGACCCTCCACTCGGGTCTCCTGGTGGGAGGGGTGAGCCTGAGCAAACAGTGGAAGGCGGTTGGGAGGAACGTTGCTTTTAAAAGCAATCCACCGGGTAGTTAGCTGTAGGGCCAAAACAACTAAACAATTGATAGACAACTAATCCATTATGAAAATGGTTGTCAACTATTTTCATAATCGATTAGTTGGCCTGCATACAGAATGCATTATTTGTTTACAATAATAAGACACAGTGCACCACACATACAGCTCAGTACACCGTCCATAGATGTCAGTATGTGCCTTAGAACTTGTGAATGTGTGAGGAGCAATGTCTCATGGGACATGTAGTCCTGGGCAGGAAGTGAGTGGTTCTAAAGGCAGAAGTTTTTTACCTTGCTATAGGGGCACTCTATCTACTATATACTTTGCAGCTTGGTATTGGGGCACTCTGAAGGCAGGAGGAGCCAGAAGCGTCAGTGGGGGGAACCCCAGAAAAGGAGAATCAGGGCTGCTCTGTGCAAAACCATTACACAGCAGGTAAGTATACCATGTTTGTTGTTTTTTGTAATCTGCCTAACAACAAATTGGCCAGAAAAAAAGCATAAAAAATGCAAAATGCCGCAAAATCGCATGCGCAAAACGCACAGCAAAAAGCATGAAAAGCAAACTGCATAGGTGTGAACCAAGCCTTATGCTGGCCATACCCATATCAATTTTCGGAAGAGAATATCTTTGTTCATTCTCTGAATGAAGGAACGTTGTTTAAAAATTTCACTTGCTTTTAACATTCAGTTTTAAAATGAATGTAATTTCTGAGCGAAAACCACATGCACTGTCTGAAAATTCCTATGACCAAGAAGTTTTCTATTCTTCTCTTTCAAATCTTCTCATCACTGTGGTCGAAAACTAACGTCGATTTGACCCCACTAACGATTTGAAAATCGAACAAATGTTCTTAAAATGAAGGGTTTTTTTTGAAGGAAGACATTGTTTTTGTATGGCCAGCATACGTGACAGCAGGCCCAGGTAGCTTTTATCAAGCCACTTGCCTATGACAAGGGAGTCTCATACTGTATATAATCTATTACAGTTCTGTCTGAAAATCAGCAAAAAAACTGTTTCATTTTTTTTTCTTTAAATTTGAGTCTGATGATATTTACCAGATTCATCCTCTCCTCTAATAGTGTGTGTGTGGGTGTATGTATATATATCTCTTCTGTCTGTTTGTCTGTTATTCTTAGAGTGGATTAGAGATTTTGCTCCTTGACCATATAGTTGGTTATATTAGTATATTTACCACTGTATATAGTGATTTATGATTAAATTGCCTTTTTTTAAAAAACTTTACATTAACTAAATTATACACCACACTTTTTTTTTTCTTTTAAGGTTAATATCCGATTAGTCAATTAATCAAAATAATATTCGGCCAACTAATCGTTTAGTTGCAGCCCTAGTTAGCTGCTAGGATTGCTTTAACAAGTCAGAGCCGACCGCCAGCTCTAAAAGCTGCAGGCATAATCCCGGTATAACCACTTAAATTCCAGCTAAGTATGGGTACGGGTATGGGTAAGTTGCTGGTTGGCAAGTAGATAATGAGCAAATATAAAGCCATGGCCAAAGTTTTTGAGAATGAAACAAATATTGTCACAAAAGTCTGCTGCTTTAGTGTTTTTAGGTCTTTGTCAGATGTTACTATGGTATACTAAAGTATAATTACAAGCATTTCAAAGACTCTTATTGACAATGACATTAAGTTAATGCAAAGAGTCAATATTTGCAGTGTTGACTTTTCTTTTTCCAGAACTCTCCAGTTCGTTTTGACATGCTGTCCATCAACTTCTGGGCCACATCCTGAATGATGGCAGCCCATTCTTGCATAATCAATACTTGAAGCTGCACGATTCTGGCAAAAATCGAGGCTTAGAATGAAGATCACGATTCTCATATATCTCATTATAATAAGAGGGGATGGGGGGAACCCTTGGAAAAAAAAATGACCCCCACCTCCTCCTATTATAATGAAATATATATATGTGTGTGTGTGTGATGGAAAGATAGCTCACATGTTGCATGGCATGATGAATGAAGAGAGGGATGGAGTGCAGTGTCCCTGGGCCCTCTGAAGAAACGCGGTACCACCCATCAGTGGATGCGGTGGCATCACGTTGTCTCTCACTACTGACGTCAGTTCCTGTATCAGGGGCGGCGCCATTTACGTTCCAGGCTGGCTCCGCCACGGCTTCCCCTACTCAGAATTGCAGAAATTTGAGTTTGAGGCCGCACATGGGGGGGGGGGGGACTCGAGATTGCGATTGCGATTCTCAAACGATTAATTGTGCAACTTTACTTGGAGTTTGGCAGAATTTGTGGGTGTTTTTTGTTCACCCGCCTCTTGAGGATTGACCACAGGTTGGGAGTAAGGTCTGGAGAGTTTCCTGGCCATGGACCTAAAATTTTGATATTTTGTTCCCCAAGCCACTTCGTTATCACTTATGCCTTAAGGCAAGTTGCTTAATCATGCAAATGCAAAACTTGGGCAATCATGCAGATGCAAAACTGGTGAAACAGTCAGAAAACAGGAGTAGGGAAAAAAATGCCTGTGGCCTCCACCTGTAAAACCATTCCTGTTTTGGAGGTTGCCTCATTGCCATTCTAGTGCCCCTGTTGCTAATTTTATTAACCCTAAAGCAGCTCCAACGGATTAACAACCCCCTCTGCTACTTAACTGACCAGATCAATATCACAGGAGTTTAATAGAATTGATGCTATACTCTGATTTTTTTTTTTTTTTAACAGTATTGAAACATTGACAGTGTTATTGATATTAGGTTAAGCTCTTTCACGTGACATTTTAGTTGCAAAAATAAAAGTTATGGTGGTTTACCATTGACTTTCATGTCTATGAAAGTTTTTATTTATCCATGTCAGGGTATAGTTTATTGTACTGATATTCAACCAGGCTTGTCCTGTTGTATTTGTTTATTGGCACCTGCCTAAATTTGCCCTAGTAGGTGTATGTAAGTGGGTTAGGGACCTTAGACTGTAAGCTCCTTGAGGACAGGGACTGATGTGGATGTGTACTAAATATGCAAAGCGATGCGTAAATTGGCAGCGCCATAGAAGAATCTGTAATAAATAAATATAATAATGTTTAATGTAAACCCAGCATAAAAGAAATATAGGGACTGCTGTTGCTGCTATTATTTTGGGGACGGGATGGTTAAATTGTTTTGGGTTTATTGTGACATCTAGATATTGCACACAGTGCAAATTCATCCTCCAGGGAACTTCCACTAATAACGGAAGGCTTATACTTGGCCTCAGTGTGCGACTCCTAAAGGCGAACTGTACACTAACTACTTCAGTGTAGTTTTTTTCTTTTTAAATAAATGATCACCTCGGGGTGTCCACTTTCTAATTAGGGGTCATTTTGAAGTGTTTGTATTGTCCTGAAATTTTTTTTTTAGATTTTTTTATAACAAATGAAGGTAAACATTTTTTTATTTTCATTTTTAGTCTTTTTCCCTTTCATATAGTTTAAAAAAAAAAAAAAAAAAACTCATTGGTTATTAAACATCATCAAAAGAAATTTTTGTCTCAAATGCTTTTTCTCAAAAAAAAAAAAAAAAATCACAATAATTTGGGTCCAATGTTGCATGCCTGAGAAGTTGTCAGTCCACCTGAAAAATGGCCTGGAAAGGAAAGGGGGTGTATTAAGATGATTAAGGTATGCAAAACAGGTTTGCTCTTTTCTACAGATGAGGATGTTAAATTCCTAGCTGTTAAAGAGGTGTTACAGCTGTGGAAAAAAAAATTAAGTCAGCAGTTACAAATACTGTAGCTGCTGACTTTTAATATATGGACACTTACCTGTCCAAGGAGCCCTTGATGTCAGCAGCCCACCCAATTTTTTGATTGGCTGCCAGGTGCTGCCGCCATTCGCTCTGAGGGAAACCGACAATAAAGCCTTTCGGCTTCACAGCATTCTCATTGGCTCGGTGGCGGGGGAAGGAGGAAGGGGATGGAACTTTCGAGGGGCAGCACTGTTTTCTGGAAGTGGGGAAGGGTACCTGTCAAACGGCTACTTTTTCCCCCCCCTCCCCCCAAAAGGTGCCAAATGTGGCACCGGAGGGGGGAGGAAGCTGATGAGCGGAAGTTCCACTTTTGGGTGGAACTCTGCTTTAAGAACATTAACGTTACATTTAAATAAAAAAGTTTTAACCCCTCTTTACTTTGACATCACCTTTTCGCCCTTTTCTAACAGTCAATGCTGGAGCTGTATGCTCCTACCTTCCTTTAGGTGCCTCCTGTAACAGGATAAGGAGGCACCCATTCTGGTGCACTCCCATCGGGTCCCATACTGAGCTGTGTGTGTCCATAGACACAACACCGCACAAGAAAACTCCCTCCAAACAGGAGTTTGACTGACAGCAGGAGCCTATGGCTACACTGTCCTCGGTTTCTCCATTGAAATCGGGAAGAGAGGGGAGCAACACTGGAGCCGGCAGTAGTGACATTGAGCGAGGTACGTTTTTATGGATAAATTGGTTGGGCAGGTAGTGGGGCATTTTTTTACGTTAATGCATTTAGAATACAGTAGGGTTAAAAACCCTTTAGACTATAGTACTACTTTAAAACTGTTCCATTTAAGCTGGCCATACATTATATCATTTTCTTATTCGGTTTCCTTTAGATTTACCTTCAACTATGTAGTGTAAGGGCCTGCCTGATTATATACAAATTAAAAGTGTTTAGGTTTTACCTCATATTATATCATGTTGGTAAATTGTACAAGAAAATTATACAGTAAAACCCGTTATATCGCGGTTTAGTTTTTGCAGTCACGGTATTTTGCGTTTTTTTTCTGTAATATTATTTTTTTTACTAAATAAATCATTGTTAATTAAGTATTTTTGGGTTTTCCATTGCTCTTGCTCTGTCTCTCATTATCTTTTATGTGTTTAAATGTGTTTCTATTGTTTTAAAAGTGTGTTTAAAGACCTTTAAAATGCTTTTAAAAGTACAGTGACACTCAGTTAAAAAATAAAACATGCCTACAGTGTATTTGAATAGGGTATTTCTATTTCGCGGATTTTCACTTTTCGTGGGTGGGTCCAGAATGTAACCCCCCACGATGGAGGGGGGTTTACTGTATAATGTATGACCAGCCTTACTTCAGTACTTACTAAATGACAGACCTTGAAAAAGTATGCAGAAATTCAAAAGTCCTCATCTGTATATTTGTTCCAGATTTGATTTTTTTTTTAAAAGCATTGAAGCAAGAGGGTCAGTATGACAGCCGGAAGACTCCATGTTTGCTTTAAAGTATGTGTATGAGTAAAATAAAATAAAAAAATCAGTACATCTCTTCTCCAATACTTGCACGTTTTCCCATGATTTGTCTCTTTAATGATCTCCAAGTACAGACAAACACCTATTGATCTGCCATAAGTCCAGTGAACTTGTACCTTCCTGTATGAGCTAACACCATGCCTCCACTGCACTGAAATCCCATATGTTATGGAGATGAGGAGAAGGAAGGTGTTCTGTAGTTCTGACACACTTTTCTATCGTAGGATAGGTAGCGTGTTACTGCCAGGAATGCTCTGTAAAATTAAAGAGAGCCTGGAAAATGTAGCCACCACATCTATGGACTGGTAATCTGCAGTATATTATAAATTTGTTCTTGGATTTACATATATTTTAACCACTACACTTTATACCACTGTAGTAAAACAGCTGATAGCTCTCACTTGTTCTGACAGGCCGTCTATAAACAGCCTCTTTTTTTACACTGGCACCTACAATGTCTCACAATGCCTCTGCGCCTGCTGTCCGAAAGAGTAAACTGAAGGCACAGTCAATTTGACTGGCTCTGTGCCTTGTGAGTACTGTATGCCTTCCTCTCCACTAAGAGCCCATTCACATTGAGGCGACACGACTTCGGGGGGGGTGACCTGTGAAGTCGCGTGCACCGCGACTTGCAGAGACTTCACATAATGGAAGTCTATGCAAGTCGCTCCGAGGTCGCCCCAAAGTAGTACAGGACCCTTTTTCTAAGTCGGAGCGACTTGTGTCGCTCCTATTAGAACGGGTCCTGTACTACTCAATGGACCGCGACATACCGCGACTTGTCAAGCTGACAAGTCGCGCTAATGTGAAAGGGGTCTAATTGGGTTGTTTGTTTTGGGGACAGGGGTGGTTACATTGTTTTGGGTGTATCAGTGACTTCTAGCTATTGCACACAGTGTAAATTCATCCTCCAGGGCAGTGTTTCCCAACCTTATTTCAGTTGTGGCACCCTTAACAATTCTGCACAATTTCGAGGCACCCTATTCAAAAATGTTAAAAAAAAAAAAAAAAAAAAAAAAAAACCCTAAACTAATAGTTTTACATAACGCAGCAACATCCATACACATGGGCCATCCAACATTAGAAGTGATTTATTCCTCCACTATTGCAAACTGGTATGGACTAGTATTCAAGGGTTTTTCTTGTCCCTTAGTTTCTCTTCTTTTATTTGCTAATGTGACCCCAGTGCTGATGGAGAAAGGATGAGGAGGAGTAAATAAGGATTATGTGCAAGCACCCGTCATTCTCCTTATCAACCAGTGATGTCACTGGTTGCCAGGGTGCCAGTGGCTTGACCCGCACAGAGCCCAGGGTTGTCAGGGTGCCAGTGGCTTGACCCGCACAGTGCACAAGGTTGTCAGGGTGCCAGTCGCTTGACCAGCACATCGCCCAGAGTTGTAACTCTAAAAAGGAAAAACCTGTGGCAATTTGTTGCCATTTTTAGCCATTTTGCCAAGGCACCCCTGAAGAATCCAGGAGGCACACCAGGGCACCCTGGTTGAAAAAGACTGCTACAGGGAACTTCCACTAATAATGGAAGGCTTATACTTCGCTTCAGTGGGTGACTCCTAAAGGCTAAGTGTACCCTAACCACTTCAGTGTACTGTTTTTTTTTTTGATCATCTCGGGGGGGCCACTTTCTAGAAAGGGGTCATTTTGAAGTGCTTGTAATGTCCATTTCTATGTTATGTTTTTTATAACAGAAAGTAAGGGAAACCTTTTTTTTTTTTTTTTTTTTTTTTTTTTTTAAATTTTCAGTCTTTTTCCCTTTTATATAGTTAAAAAAAATTCATTGGTTATTAAACTTCACCAAAAGAAAGCTTTGTCTCAAAAAAAAAAAAAAAAAAAAAAAAACTCACATTAATTTGGGTCCAGTGTTGCATGCCTGAGAAATTATCATTCCTCCTAAAATATGGCCTGGAAAGGAAAGGTGGTGTAACATGTTGGTATTTAGGTGATAAATGTATGAAAAACATGTTTGCTTATCTCTACAGATGAGGATGGCAGTAATTTATTTTGTGCGAGCTCAGTGGAACAGTATTACAGCTGGAATATTGGAAAAAGAAGAGCGTCTGAGGTAAGTTTTGAAAGAATTAAACAGGAACTTTTTAGCATTAATACTATTTTTATTGGGTATATATATTATGCACACTTCTCTGGAAATGTGTATAATTATTTCAGAAATACAAATTTAAGTGTTTATTTTTGCATTATTGTAACATTGTAATTTGTATGTTCTTGATCTCTAATTATGATCTTCACCTTAGTTTGTTGCCAATATCAGTGACTGGGCGAAGTGTTGTGTGTACATGTGGTGCGCTCTTTTCTGCAATACAGCATCTTCTCTACGGGGAGCAAATTCCCTCTAATGCTCCTGCTTGCAAAGAAATCAATCAGCGAGCTGCAAATGCTGTCTAGCATGCATTGCAGCTGTGCTAAAATCAGAAAGTGAACTCCGTTTACTTGATCCACAGCACACAGAACACCTCACAGTCAGTAGGAGGGCATTAGGTGTGTACTTATATTTACTGTGCTTTGCAACATCCTCTCTTTTGCTTCCTGTCTTACCAGTCATTCATCCACTTGAAGGCCAAGCCTTTTCTGCCACTTTTTGTTTTCAAGTTTAAATCCGTATTTTTTTCTAGAAAATTACTTACAATCCTCAAACATTATATACACTGCTTAAAAAAAAAAAAAATAAAGGAACAGTTTTTAATCAGAGTATAGCATCAAGTCAAATAAACTCTTGGGATATTGATCTGCTGAGTTACGTAGCAGAGGGAGTTAATCAGTTTCAGCTGTTTTGGTCTTAATGAAATTAACAGGTGCACTAGATGGGCAACAATGAGACAACCTCCAAAACAGGAATGGTTTTGCAGGTGGAGACCAGTAATTTTTTTCTCCCTACTCATCTTTTCTGATTATTTTTCAAAAATTTTGCATTTGGCTAGGGTCAGTGTCACTACTGGTAGCATGAGGCGATACCTGGACCCTATAGAGTTTGCACAGGCAGTCAAACTCCTCCAGGATAGCACATCAATACGTGCCATTGCCAAAAGGTTTGCTGTGTCTCCCAGCACAGTCTCAAGAGCATAGAGGAGATTCCAGGAGACAGGCAGTTACTCTAGGAGAGCTGGACAGGGCCGAAGAAGGACCTTAACCCATCAGCAGGACCGGTATCTACTCCTTTGCGCAATGAGGAACAGGATAAGCACTGTTAGAGCCCTACAAAATTACCTCCAGCAGGCCACTGGTATTAATGTCTCTGACCAAAAAAATCAGGAACAGACTTTTCCTGAGGGCCCAATGTCCTCTAGTGGGCCCTGTGCTCACTGCCCGGCACCGTGGATCAATTTGCATTTTCCAATGAACACCAGATTTGGCATGTCTGCCACTGGCGCCCTGTGCTTTTCACAGATGAGAGCAGGTTCACCCTGAGCACAGGTGACAGACGTAAAAGGGTCTGGAGAAGCTGTGGAGAACATTATGCTGCGTGTAACATTGCTCAGCATGACCGGGTTGGTGGTGAGTCAGGGATGGTGTGGGGAGGCATATCCATGGAGGGACAAACACACCTTTACAGGCTAGACAATGGCACCCTGACTGCCATTAGGTATTGGGATGAAATCCTTATACTCATTGTCAGACCCTACGTTGGTGCAGTGGGTCCTGGATTCCTCCTGGTGCAGGACAATGCCTAGCCTCATGTGGCTAGAGTATGCAACCAGTTCCTGGAGGATGAAGGAATTGATACCATTGAATAGCCCCCATGCTCGCCTTACCGAAATCCAAAAGAACTCTTCTGGAACATTCTGTTTTGGTCCATCAAACCCCGCCAGGTAACACCTCAGTCTGTTCAGGAGCTCAGTGATGCCCTCCATCGTCTAGGAGCATGCCCCGACGTTGTCAGACATGCATACAAGCACGTGGGGGCCATACAAACTACTGAATACCATTTTGAGTTGCTGCAATGAAATTTCAGCAAAATAGACTAGCCTGCTGCATCATTTTTTCACTTGAATTCCGCCCCCCCTGTAGGTTGATAATTTTCATTGCCATCAAATGATGTGGCATCCCTCAGTTTACACATTACTTAGTCCATACCAGTATAGATATCAAGCATGATATTTTTCCCCCATTGAGAACTCATGTTTTCAAAGTGTTCCTTTAATTTCTCTTTCGTTCATTGACGGACACAGCTCCCGATATTCATAACCATTGGGTTATACTGCCCCCTACAGGAGTAGGACACTAGGTAGAACAGAATTCTGGCCATACCCATGGGTAGTCCCAGGGGGGTATACTCCCTCTCTCTGCCATAGCCACTCAGTTTTTTTTCTGTCTAGTCAGGAGTAAGGACTTAGTTCCTTGCTGGGATCTTTGGTCCTGGCAAAAATTTTTTTAGATAGAAAATTTTTCCTGTGAGATGTACAATCAACTGCCAGGATGGGTGACGGGCTGGATAATCTAGATCCAGTGGTCACCCCAGTCTGGCCAGCTCTGCGCTGGGTTGGCCGCAACATAGCCCCACTGGATGGTAAGGGGTTCTGTCTGGAGCGGTGCCCGTCTGGTTCCTGGTATGGTCAGTAGCTGCCCCCCTCCTCTCCCCCTAGAGGGTTTTTGGGATGGACGGTCGGACTCCGGGGTTCCCCTCCTTTTCCCAGGCACCCCTTCCCTTGCCAAGTCCCTCATCCTGTCCCCCCTCTTCCCTCCATGCTGGGGCTGTTTGGGGTGGTCTGGCCACTTTCCTGGGATCGGGGCAGGGCGCTAACTGGCGAAGGGGACTGGGGGGTGCGGTGACTGGACGATCAACTGCACGTGCGGGGGGGGGGGGGTAGTGTTGTACCTGGTGGGGGTTGCTGCCAGGACCCCCCGTCCTGCCTGGATCTGTCCTTGAGACCTAGTCCCCCTCCTGGGTCCCTGTAAGCCTCGTGGGGCCGCTATTTTGTTGTAGCCTGTATGTTTCTATACACGGCAGCCATTTTGTTGTTTGCCATTGGAAATAACGGCAGCCATGACAGTAGAGCTGTAGGTAGCGATTTCGGCGGTGGAGCCCCTCATCCCCTGGTGCAAACTCCAGGATCATTTTACTTCCTGATCGCGGCACCTGTGGTGCAGATTCTCCTGGTGGCTGCAGGTGCCTGTTTCTGTGGGTGGTGAGTTTGGTGGGGTCCTCTCCTTCTCTGCTGAGGATCGCTTGGTGCTTTGTGCCTGGCGACCAGGTGGTGCTGCCAGCATGGTGGGGGTTGTCCCTTAGCAGTGTTTACACATTTTGTGGGGTCCCCCTGGTGACTCATGGAGTCTTTGGAGCACATTATCCCACCTGATCCCCCTCTCTGAGGCTGCGGGGCCCTCCGGGTCCCAACCATCAATCCATGCACTAATGGCAGTCCTGGAGTCCCTTGTGTCCCAGGTGAAGGTGGCTTGCGTGCGACGGGCTAGCAAAAAGCGCCCTCCCCCTTCCCCTGCCTCATCTGTTTCATCAGATCCTGACTGAATCTAATTCAGCCGCCACGGATGTGGGTCACCCTGCTGGGTCTGCAACCAGGTGCCTGAAATCCTCTGATAGAGGATAATTCCTCCATGTCTGTGACCACGCAAGAAAAGGTGCTGCTGGATGCACTGATTGTATCTGTGCCTGAAACCCTGAAGATGGAGGATGCAGCTGAAGCTGCGACGGAGGCGCAGGTGCCTTTTGGCGCTCACAAGCTATCTAGAGCGGCAAAGGCGTTGCCTTTCCCTGCCTATTTTGACAGAATTGTCGCTATAGAGTGGGGACAACCCCCATGGGGCCCCTAAGCGCTTTACGAGGCGTTACCCCTATGAGGTGTCCCTTAAGAAGTGGACTGTGCCACAGGTGGTGGACCCTCTGGTTTCCAGATTAAACAAGGCAACCATGATTCTTGTTAAAGAGTCCCCGGCCTTCAAGGATCCGGCTGACCGGAAGGCGGAGACTGTGGCCTGTACTATGTACACTCTGGCTGGTTCGGCAATGAGACCGGTATTCACCATTGCCCAAGTGTCGCAAACTCTGTCCGAGTGGGCTAAGCCCCTACGCCGTGACCTGGAGGGGGTAACAGCTCCTCCCTGCCTTCGCCGAGCTGGCGGAACAGCTGATACAGGGGCTGGAGTTGATCTGTGATGCCTCTTTGGATGCGGCTCCCCTGATGGCTCACCTGTCTGTTTTACAGTGGTCCTTCAGCGTGTCTTTTGGCTCAAGTGCTGCTCTGCGGATCAGATTTCAAAAAAGGCCTTGACTGATCTTCCTTTTCAAGGAGATCACCTGTTTGGAGCTACCTTGGATGACATCATTAAAGGTCTTACAGGAGGGAAGTGTACCTTTCTTCCACAGGCTACTAAGGACCAGGAACCTCGTCGTAGATGTGGACCTTCCTTCTCAGCTCAGTTTTTCCGTCCCTCAGGGTCCACTTACAAGGGTTAGAAGCCTTTCAGGGCCTCTTCTGAAGGATCCAAACAAACCTGGTCTGGCAGGCCAAGATCTGGCTTCTCCAGACCCGTGGACAAGGCTCCTTCTGCAGAAAGGTGCGCCCTCACCCGTACCAGGGGTAGGGGGACGTCGTCGCTGGTTTCCAGACCCGTGGACTTCCCGGGTGCAAGACAAGTGGGTCCACTAAGTAATTTGGTCCGGCTACAAGATCGAGTTATGCTCTTGTCCCCCTGCAAAATTTTTCCTTCCAACTTGCACCTGTCCCCAGACCGCTTACAGGGCCTGTTTGGGGCGGTACAAGACCTGTTCCTTCAAGGGGCGATTGTCCCGGTTCTGACCTTGGAACGCTTTCGGGGGTTTTAGTCAAACCTGTTCAGTTCCCAGGAAGGAAGGCAAAGTGCGTCCAATCCTGGACCTCAAGGCGCTAAACTGCTTTGTGCGGGTGCAGAAGTTCAGAATGGAGTCCATTCGAATGGTGGTGACATCCCTGCATCAGAGGGATTTCCTCACCTCTATCGATATCAAGGATGCTTACTTCACATTCCAATATGTGCCAGTCACTAGCGTTTTCTCCGCTTTGCTGTGGGAGAGGCGCATTATCAGTTTGTGGTGTTACCCTTTAGTCTCTCATCTGCTCCTCAGGTTTTCACAAAATTGTTAGCCCCCAGTGCTAGCTTTGCTACGCCAACGGGGATCGTGGTACTGGGCTACTTGGACAATATCCTTCTGCGAGCGGAGTCTCCCTCTGCTCTGGTGGCGAACCTGGGGATCACAATACAAACTCTGCGGGAGTTTGGTTGGATTCTGAATATTCAGAAGTCTGCCCGAGTTCCATCCACAAAACTGAACTATTTGGGTCGGACTTTGGACTCGGCGTGCTCCTTCCTCTGGGCAAACTCCAGAAATTGCAGGCTGCAATTCGCCTCCTGCTGTCCAATAAATGGTCGTCCCTCTGGACTTGCATGCAGGTGCTGGGCCTGATGATGTCTACTAGGGATGCACCCATCTGATATTAGGATCGGATATCAGCGCCGATACCGCCACAATAGCTGGATCGGGGGATCGGTAAAATTAACCGATCCACGGGCCGATCTGGTTTTGCTTAGTCCTGGCTCAGCCGTCCCTTACTTGGTGTATTAGTAGTATGGGATGGGAACCGCTACTTCCTGTATAGGTCCGGCTCACAAGCGGAGTGATATCAGATGCACTCTGCCTGTGAATGGAGGAGCGATACACATGATGCAGCGGCTTTGCTCTGCACTGCAGCCGCATGCATATTGTGTATGTGTGTAGTTCCGGATCAGTATCGGCAGATACACAATGCCGGATATCGGTATCAGGACAAGAAAAGTCGGATTGGTGCACCCCTAGTGTCTACCTTCGAGGCCGTTTCGTTTGCACAGTTCCATAAAAGGTCCCTGTAAAGGGAGATTCTGACCAAATGGGACAAGACTCTGCAGTCTCTGGACAATCCGATCCGGCTGAGTCGGTGAACGAAAGAGTCCATGATATGGTGGCTTCGTTCTCCGGCGCTTCTGCTGGGAAAATCCTTCCTCCCCTTGTATTGGACAGTGGTCACAACGGATGCCAGCCTATCTGGCTGGGGAGGTGTCCTCTGCAAGCATTCTGTTCAGGGGATCTAGACGCTGGAAGAGTCCAGACTACCGATCAACGTCTTGGAACTCTGATCAGACTGTGTCTGGATCATTGAGCGGATCGTCCTCAGGATTGTCCAGTACGCATTCAATCGGACAGTGCCATGGCCGTGGCGTATGTCTATCACCAAGGGGAACGAGAAGTGTCCTGGCAGCTCTGGAGGTAGCCGGCATTCTAAGGTGGGCAGAATGGTTCGTTCCAGCCCCCTCCACCATACACATTACCAGGGTGTAAAATTAGCAGGCTGATTACCTCGGTCGGCAGACGTTGAACCAAGGGGAGTGGTCCCTCCATCTGGAGATGCTTCATCAGCTGTGTCTCCAGTGGGGCACCCCCAAGGTGGATCTGTTGGTGTCTCGGCTCAACAGAAAGGTGCAAAGGTTTGTGGCTTGGTCAAGGAATCCTCTGGTGGACGCCACAGACGCGCTGGTGGCCCCGTGGGGTCAGACTTCTACACAGGATTGAGGCAGAAGGGAGTCATCTTAGTGGCTCTGGACTAGCCTCGCTGGGCTTGGTATACCGATCTGGTGCGGATGGTCGCCGACGTTCCTTGGCAGCTTCCTCTCAGGACGGATCTGCTGTCCCAAGGACCAGTCTTCCATCCTGCTTTGCAGTTGCTTGCTTTGATGTCTTGACTGTTGATCGCCAGGTGCTGAAGGATAGGGGTTTATCGGAGTCGGTGATTCCTACACTGTTGAAAGCTAGGAAATCTACTTTAAGGAAGATCTACCATCGTACGTGGAAGACGTACATTGCATGGCGTGAGTCTCTTGGCGTTCATCCTCGCTTCTTCTCAGTGGCTTGGATCTTATCCTTCCTTCAGTGGGGGGTTGAACAGAAATTGGACTTGAGTGCCATCAAGGGCCAGGCATCGAATTTGGCGGTCTTCTTCCAACAACCTTTGGCCACACACTCCCTGGTGTGTACCTTTCTTCAGGGCGTCCGACATTTGGTTCCTCCAGTGCGGGCTCCTTTGCCGCCTTGGGATCTTAATTTGGTGTTTTCAGCTCTACAGAAGCCTCCTTTTGAAAATATTGAGGCGATTCCCCTGCTTATGCTGTCCCAGAAGGTGGCCTTTTTAGTGGCTATCACCTCTGCGCTCAGGGTGTTTGAACTGGCGGCGTTATCCTGTCGTTCACCTTACCTGGTGATTCATAGGGATGAGGTGGTTCTTCACCTATCTGTCGTTCCTTCCAAAGGTTTTCTCTGCTTTTCATTTAAATTAAGACATTGTGTTAAGCCTTCTCTGTGTCCCAGGCCTAAACATCCAAAGGAAATTGCCTTGCATGCCTTGGATGTGGTCAGGGCAATTAAGGTGTACCTGGCAGCTAGGAAGTCTTTCAGTTAGTTAGACTCTTTATTTGTGCTCACGGATTGTCCTCCAAAAGGGTTGTCCGCTTCCTCTGAGACCATTTCCAGATGGATCAGACAGACGGTGGTTCAGGCCTATTCCATCAGGGGTCAGGTTCCTCCTTTCCCTGCCAAGGCACACTCTCCTAAGGAGCTTAGTATCTTCTGGGCTTTCCGTCATCAGGCGTTGGTGATGCAGGTTTGCAAGGCGGCCACCTGGTCGTCGGTGCACACTTTTATAACGTTTTATAAAGTGGATATGTTGGCATCTGCAGATGCTTCTTTGCCCGCAAGGTTTTGTAGGCTGCTGTTTAACCACTTAAGCCCCGGAGGATTTGGCTGCTCAAAGACCAGGGCCTATTTTGCGATTCGGCACTGCGTGTCTTTAACGGACAATTTCGCGGTTGTGCGATGCTGTACCCAAATTAAATTGACGTCCTTTCTTTCCTACAAACAGAGCTTTCCTTTTGGTGGTATTTGATCACCTGTGCGATTTTTACTTTTTGCGCTATAAACAAAAAAAGAGCGACAATTTTGAAAAAATAACAATATTTTTCACATTTTTTTTATATGAAATTCCCCCCAAAAAAATGTAAAAATCTAAATGTTTTAACATTTTAGGCCAATTAGTTTTCTGCTACATACTTTTGGTGAAAAAAATCACAATAAGCGTATTTTGATTGGTTTGCGCAAAAGTTATTGCATTTACTAACTACGGGAAAGATTTATGTCATTTTTATTGTTTTTTTTTTTTTAAACTAGTAATGGCGGCGATTTGTGATTTTTTTTTTTTTTTTGCGGGTCTGCGACATTGCGGTGGACAGATCGGACCCTTGACTGACATTTTTGACACTTTTAGGGGTACCAGTGACATTACTACAGTAATCAGTGCTATACATATGCACTGTTACTGTAAAAATGGCAGGGAAGGGGCTAACTTTTCGGACATCGGAGCCGCCGGTCACTTGCGCGGTGATGGCAGTGAACGAGCGGGGGCGGGTATATGTACTTGCAGCGGTCGGCAAGTGGTTAAGAGGACTTAATCCTCTATGAGGGTATGTTGTTTTATCAGGTGGGCTCCATTTGTTTGGTTGAGCTCCTGTTGCCTGGTTGGCTAATGTTTAGCCTTGGGAATTTTTTTTGTTCCCACCCCTCATGTTTAATACTGCTTTGGGACGTCCCAATGGTTATGAATATCAGGAGCTGTGTCCCTCAATGAACAAAAGAGAAAATAGGATTTTTGACTTACCGTAAAATCCATTTCTCTGATATTCATTGACGGACACAGAACCCACCCCTCTGTGGAGTTATAATTCTCCTGACACTGCTTGTAACAAAACTGAGTGGCTATATCAGAGAGAGGGAGTATACCCCTGGGACTGTCCATTGGTGTAACCAGAATTCTATTCTGCCTATTGTCCTACTCCTGTATGGGGCAGTATTACCCAATGGTATGAATATCAGAAGCTGTGTCCCTCAATGAACATCGGAGAAATGGATTTTACAGTAAGTCAAAAATCCCAATTTTTGTTTGAGCAGTGTGTATGTGTGACATATATATATAATATATTTAGCAGAGACCCTAGGCAATTTTTTATGTCAAACGGTATTTGCGCAGTTTTTCAAACTCAATTTTTTTACAAAAAAATACACTTTTAACGCTTCAATACTGGCCACTTTTACCCCCTTCCTACCCAAATACAATTTTTGACATTTATTTGAGACGTATAGATCATTCTTTTTGTAGTATTTAATCACCACAGTTTTTTTTAATTTTTTGCTCAAATTGAAAAAGACTGAAAATCTTGGAAAAAAAAGTTCCTGTTAGAGAATTTTGTAAATACGTAATTTTTCTCCTTCACTTATGTGCACTGATGAGGTGGCACTGATAGGCAGCCCTGATGGGTCACACTGTTGGCCACTGATTGGCATCATTGCTGGGCACTGACTGGCTTCACTAATGGGCACTGTTGGGGCTGCGCAGATAATCAGGGCACTGATGATCAGTGCCTTGATTATCTGTGCAGGTCTCCCCTGAGAGGAAATGCTGCTGATCTCACACTCTGTCAGTGAGGACACAGATGATCACATGAGTAAAGATCCACGTCATTGGTTCTTTACTGAGATCGGGGATGTGCTGAGTCCTGGGGACACCGCTGATCACGTGCTGCATGTCCCCAAGGGTGCGCAAGTGTGCGACGACATGTTATCTCGTCCTAGAACAAGAGAGCACCCCCGCCTGCTGTCATTTGCTTATATGGCAGGCAGGAGGTGGTTAATGAATAATAATAATAAAAAAAAAAAAAAAAATAAATATATATATATATATATATATATATATATATATATATATATATATATATATATATATATATATATATATATATAATATACATATACACAGTGCCTTGCGAAAGTATTCGGCCCCCTTGAACTTTGCGACCTTTTGCCACATTTCAGGCTTCAAACATAAAGATATAAAACTGTAATTTTTTTGTGAAGAATCAACAACAAGTGGGACACAATCATGAAGTGGAACGAAATTTATTGGATATTTCAAACTTTTTTAACAAATAAAAAACTGAAAAATTGGGCGTGCAAAATTATTCAGCCCCCTTAAGTTAATACTTTGTAGCGCCACCTTTTGCTGCGATTACAGCTGTAAGTCGCTTGGGGTATGTCTCTATCAGTTTTGCACATTGAGAGACTGAAATTTTTGCCCATTCCTCCTTGCAAAACAGCTCAAGCTCAGTGAGCAGGGGAGGGCTGGCAGCCTTAAGCCTGGGGGGCAAGTCAGGTCAAGTGGCCCGTTGAACTACCGAATCAACTCACCATCCATGCCCAGCTTTTTAGTGGGACTGCGACATCGCGACGGACAAATCTGACACAAAGTGACACTTTTTGGGGACCAGTGACACTAATACAGTGATCAGTGCTAAAAAATACACTGCTACTGTATAAATGACAATGGCAGGAAAGGGGTTAACACTAGGGGTGATCAAGGGGTTAAGTTTGCTCCTAGGGAATGCTTTCTTACTGTGTGGGGGATGGATGTACTAGAGAAAATAAAAAGATCTGTGTTTCAACTCAGCTGAAACACAGATCTCCATCTTCCTGTGACAGAACAGCCGTCTGCCTTGTTTACAAAGGCAGACCGCCGTTCTGTCATTCTCCTGCATGATCGCAGGTGACCTGCTGATTGGCTCCCGCTGTGTCGCGTCCCCTAGAACCCGTGCACAAAATCACGCATCGGTATGTGATTTTGCACAGCCAGGCCGCCCTGCCACACTATATATGCGGTGGGCCGTCTGGAAGTGGTTAAGCTGGATGAATGGGTCCTGTAGTCCTGCACTAGTTGGGGGATCGGGGGTGGGTGACACATGCTGAGCTCTGAGGGGCTTATGCTGGGACCTGTAGTCCTTCACTTTTGGGGGGATTACATCCCCAAAAGCAAAGGACTGCAAGTCCCAGCATGAACCCTGGCTGAGATCTACACATGTGACCTCCTCCTTTGCGGCCAGCTTATGCTCCCATGACACAAGGGGGAGCCCTAGGGGACCTCAGGGACCCAATACCTTTAAAGAGGTTGTAAACCCATGAAACTATTTTTTTTTTTTTTTGCTGCAACCTGAAAGAGAAACCCATAATGAGCTAGTATGCATCGCATACTAGCTCATTATGAAATACTTACCTTAGAACGAGCCCCCGCCATGCCGCCCGCTTACCTGTATGACGGGCGACATGTCCAGTCACCCGTCTTCCGGGATTGCGGCATCCGGCCATCTGATTGGCCAGAGCCGCGGGAGCCGACGGTCACGGCACTGGACTCTGAAGGAACGGCACCAGCGGCCGTTCCTTCAGAGCGCATGCGCCAGTGACGTCACTGGCTGCATGTCAGGTAAATATCTCTTTAAAGAGGAAGTAAACCCTCCTCTGACACTTTTACCTATAGGTAAGCCTTTATTAAGGCTTACCTATAGGTAGTGTAAATATCTCCTAAAAATGCACCGTTTAGGAGATATTTACCTTACATGCAGCCAGTGACGTTACTGGCGCATGCGCTCTGAAGGACCGGCCGCTAGTGCCATTTCTTCAGAGTCCGGTGACGTCACCGCGGCTCCGGCCAATCAGATGGCCGGATGCCGCGATCCTGGAAGACAGGCGACTGGACATGTCGCCCGTCATCCAGCTAAGCGGGCGGCACGGCGGGGGCTCATTCTAAGGTAAGTATTTCATAATGAGCTAGTATGCGATGCATTCTAGCTCATTATGTCTCTCTTGCAGGGTCAAAAAGAAATAAAAAAAAAAAAGGGTTTACAACCTCTTTAACTGGACTGTATACAGCCTGTATATTGATGTATAGCTGCTCCTGGCTCTAAATACTTGTCTCATACCTGTATAATACATCAATATACAGGCTGTATACAGTGCCAGGGGGAAAGTACAGGGAAAAAATGTCCACATGTCACTTTTTTTTTTTTTGTCACTCACTGGCTGCCGCTGCTCTTCTCCGAGTCCCGACCACCTCACAGACACCGCACCGCAGCAGGTAACTTCACTAGAATCAATCTGGATTGCCGCTGACCCGCTGTTGCCCGTTGCAGACTTGCATTTTCCTAGGCCAGGCCAGCCACCTCTTCTGCATCGGCCCCACGTTGATGGGATGGAGGGAGGAGCCGAAGGTGGGAGGGGCCGGGCGGCTGGGGCCAGTGATCGGCGCGGAGGACGGCCGACGGCGCTTTGCATGATGGGTCTCCTCTCTGCTCTGGAGACCGCTACGTCACTGGTTGCTAGACGCTAAGCGGCCGGTGATCTAGCAACCAGGTCTCCAGGGCAGGGCCAGGGCAGGAAGTGACAGCGTGTCTGTGACTGTGACTCACTGACTAGCGGCATACCGTACCGACGGACGGCGGGACTGACCCCAAACTGAGCGGACTTTTCTGAGGGGGATTAGACCGGCCCGGGGGGAAATTGCCACCTTGCCCCCCGGGCCAGCCCGCCTCTGTCAGTGAGGTTGGATAGAGAGCGTTTGTGAACAGCAGTTTTCAGTTCTTTCCACAGATTCTCGATTGGATTCAGGTCTGGACTTTGACTTGGCCATTCTAACACCTGGGTATGTTTATTTGTGAACCATTCCATTCTAGATTTTGCTTTATGTTTTGGATCATTGTCTTGTTGGAAGACAAATCTCCATCCAAATCTTCCCATCAATTTTAACCATCTTCCCTGTCCCTGCTGAAGAAAAGCGGGCCCAAACCATGATGCTGCCACCACCATGTTTGACAGTGGGGATGGTGTGTTCAGGGTGATGAGCTGTGTTGCTTTTACGCCAAACATAAAGTTTTGCATTGTTGCCAAAAAGTTCGATTTTGGTTTCATCTGACCAGAGCACCTTCTTCCACATGTTTGGTGTGTCTCCCAGGTGGCTTGTGGCAAACTTTAAACAACACTTTTTATGGATATCTTTTAAGAAATGGCTTTCTTCTTGCCACTCTTCTATAAAGGCCAGATTTGTGCAGTATACGACTGATTGTTGTCCTATGGACAGAGTCTCCCACCTCAGCTGTAGATCTCTGCAGTTCATCCAGAGTGATCATGGGCCTCTTGGCTGCATCTCTGATCAATCTTCTCCTTGTATGAGCTGAAAGTTTAGAGGGACGGCCAGGTCTTCTTAGATTTGCAGTGGTCTGATACTCCTTCCATTTCAATATTATCGCTTGCACAGTGCTCCTTGGGATGTTTAAAGCTTGGGAAATCTTTTTGTATCCAAATCTGGCTTTAAATTTCTCCACAACAGTATCTCGGACCTGCCTGGTGTGTTCCTTGTTCTTCATGATGCTCTCTGCGCTTTAAACGGACCTCTGAGACTATCACAGTGCAGGTGCATTTATATGGAGACTTGATTACACAGGTGGATTCTATTTATCAGCATTAGTCATTTAGGTCAACATTGGATCATTCAGAGATCCTCACTGAACTTCTGGAGAGAGTTTGCTGCACTGAAAGTAAAGGGGCTGAATAATTTTGCACGCCCAATTTTTCAGTTTTTTTTATTTGTTAACAAAGTTTGAAATATCCAATAAATTTCGTTCCACTCCATGATTGTGTGCCACTTGTTGTTGATTCTTCACAAAAAATTAGTTTTATGTCTTTATGTTTAAAGCCTGAAATGTGGCAAAAGGTCGCAAAGTTCAAGGGGGCCGAATACTTTCGCAAGGCACTGTATAACACATTATATACCCCAATTATTTTTTTTGAATATGAAAGATGTTATGCCGAGTAAATAGAGACCCAACATGTCACGTTTTAAGATTGCGCGCGCTTGTGGAATGGCGAGAAACTACGATACTTAAAAATCTCCATACTTGACGCTTTAAAACATGTTTTACAGATTACCTGTTTAGAGTTACAGAGGAGGTCTAACACTAAAACAGTCGCGCCGATACTTTGTATGTGATGCAAACATTGTTATGTGTGTGTGACTTATGTATGCGTTCGCTTATGCACGTGAACACGAAGTGATGGGGGCGCTTTAACTTTTTTTTAATCTTATTTTCTCTATCGCTCATTGACAGACGTAGTCCTCGGTGATACAGCACCTTCGGGTTATGTTGCCTCCACAGGAGCAGGACTAGACAGGAAATTAAAATGCTCTGGCCACACCCTAGGGGCAGTCCCAGAGGGTATATCCTCTCTCTCTCTGCCTCAGCAAATCAGTTATTTTCTGTCTAGTTAGGAGTAAGGACCTAGATACCTTGCTGGGATCTTCGGTCCTGGCAAGATTTTTTTCTTAAAAAGATTTTTTAGACAGCTTTTTTCTCCAGTGTTCCTGTGAGATCTTCAAGCAAGAAAGCTGAACTGGGCGACGGGCTGGATGTTGAGATCCGGTGGTCACCCCAGTTCAGCCTACGAGCGCGTGCAGGCCATAGCTCCGCGCTGGGTCGGCCGCGACAAAGTCCCATTAAGGGACTGACCCCGCGAGTTAAACGTCTCGCTGAAACGCCAAAGACCATGAGTCACGGCGTCCGTATTGGTCGACAGCCCTCCCGCCCCGGTGGAGAGGGGTACTGTCAGGAGTTGGTGCCCGCCTGGTTCCGGTATGGTGAGTAGTATGTTCCCCCTTTTCCCCCTGACGGGTCTTGTGGTGAACGCGGGCCCCTCTCTGTATGGTAAGATAGAGTCCCCCTCTATCCTATAACAGGGCACAGATCCCCCTACTTTGAGTGTGATTTTATGTGCAAAAAGCCAGGAGGCTTGGTTTGGGAGCTAACAATCTAATTGTATACATGTTTAAAAGATTGTAATCAGTGGCAGTCTGGGAATCTTACTGTGATAAGAATAAGGTACCTACCAGTCAGAAGCCACGGACATGTAGACTGCTTTCCTAGTCAAATCTCCAGCTATAGCAGGCCTTCCGAAGGCCATGAGGTCCGCCAGGGCCGGTACCGCCAACCACGCCAAAAATCCCCATGCAGAGATAGTGTTGTGTGCCCTGCAGCACACCGCTATTCGGTACAGGCCGCCGCCATTTTTTTTGCTGGATTGCACGAGCCGCCATTTTGGCGTAGCCTCGTGTCTCCAGCATGGGGACGGCCATGTTTGAGGTGATCCAAACACCTCGTGGAGCTAGGGGAGGCGCCGGAAGGCGTGCAGAGGGGCGGAGCCGCCTCCTTTCTTCCTGGGCAGCCAGCCAAAAGACTTCCTGTTTGTCAAGACAGCGCTGTAACCTGTTGCAGTTAAACTCTGAGCATCAAGTGGTGAGCCTGGGGGTCTATCTCTCTCTCTCTCTCTCGATCGATAGGGATCCCTAGCAGGTAACACTAAGGGGCTTTTGTGGCGCTGGGGGTCTGTGGAAAAAAAAAAAAAAAAAAAGTTTTTTATTTTTGAATTATATTATCCGGGAAGTTACTGGAATAATCATGGACCCTGCCACACAAATTCCCCCACCTGTTTCCCTCGAGGGGGCCACGGGACCCGCCGGTGCACAGAGTGTAGAGGCATTTACAGCAATTTTGGAGTCTATGGTGGCTCGGGTGGAGGCGGCCTGTCAGGGACGAGGGTCAAGGAAGCGACCCCCGCCTACCCCTATATTATCTGACACCTCTGACTCAGATTCAGAGATGGTCACTGCAGTTGCAGGTCCCTCTGCAAGGGCTGTTACCTCAGGTAAAGCTCCCTCAGACAGTGAGGAGGACGTTTCTTCTCCCGCTATAATTCAGGAAGAAGCATTGGTGGACGCACTAGTTGTGGCAGTGCAGGAAACCTTAAAACTTGAGGTTTTACCGGCAGAAGCAACTGATACAGAGATTCCTTTTGGAGCCCATCAAAACGGTGAAGGTTTTTCCTGTACCCAAGTGTTTTGGTAATAAGATTAAAGGAGAATGGGAGCATTCTAAATGTACCTTTACTATTTCCAAGCGTATTGCTAGACGCTATCCGTTTGAGGAATCCATCATTAAGAAATGGACGGTACCACCAGTGGTGGATCCACCTATTTCCAGGCTGAATAAAGCCACGGTTATCCCAGTGGAGGACACTTCGTCCTTTAAGGATCCGGTGGATCGAAAGATGGAAGCAGAGTCCCGCACCATCTTCCCTCTGATAGGGTCAGCTTTTAGACCAGTAATTGTTATTGGTCTAGTTTCCCAGACACTTACGGAATGGGCGAGATTGGTACGCCAAGACCTTAGGGGAAAAGATATTCCCCAGGAAACATCTGATTTGATGGAACAGATTATACAAGGGCTACAGTTTATCTGTGACGCAGCCTTGGACACTACTCCCCTATTAGGGCATGCTTCTATGTCAGCGGTAATCCTCAGACGTGTGCTGTGGTTAAAATGCTGGTCAGCTGACCTAGGTTCCAAAAAGACCTTGACGAATCTCCCCTTTCAGGGGAATCGTCTATTTGGGGCCACCCTAGATGAAATCATTAAGGATGCCACTGGGGGCAAGAGCACTTTTTTGCCACAGGCTGCTAAAGCTAAGGGACCTCGCAACAAGCGAGGACCTTTCTTTACCGCCCATAAAGGGTTCGCACGCCCGGCTGGAACAAGCGGGAAAGGCAAGACTCCTCCAGGAGGGTTCAAGAAAGGCTGGTCGGACAAACAGAGGACCAACTCAGCCAAACCCGAAGCAAAGGAGTACACAGCCTGAAGGTGCGCCCCCACCCGGTTTGAGGGTGGGGGGACGTTTTCACCGGTATTCAGGACATTCGATCGAGCATCAACTACTACTACCGGTGCGATTCTTCCCTTCCAACATTTAAGGACTACAGGGAGCTGTAGTCACCGTTCCCTGAATAGATCTTTTCCTTTACCTTTTCCTAAGATTAGTCTCAATTCCCCACAGGAATCGGATCTGGTTGACCAGACAGGCCAAGAAGCCTCTAGCCGGGTGACTTCGGTCCCTGAGGTTCAACCAGAAAAGATCACCCTTCCTGATAGCAATCAGGTATCTGATAAATGTGTGGGAACAGAAAACGACCAGACTTTCTCGGATGGTCGGGGCCAGATAGCTCTAGGGACGCCTGGTTCAGATCCAGTCAGCACCAGTGGTCCTAGAAATTCTAGGCTGGCCTCGTCAAGCCGGCCTGGCCGACTTGGACAGGCTAGTCGCAGACGTTCCGTGGGAACTTCGTCTCAGGGAGTGTCTGTGGTCTCAAGGACCAATTTACCATCGTGCTTTACAGTCGCTGGTTTTAATGGCCTGGCCATTGAGACCCAAGTACTGAAGGACAGAGGTTTGTCAGCTTCAGTCATTCCTACCCTTATTAAAGCAAGGAAAGCGACTTCCAGCAAGGTCTATTATCACACATGGAAGACTTATATTGCGTGGTGCGAATTTTTAGGATTTCCTCCACGTACCTATTCGGTGACTCGAATATTGGCTTTTTTGCAACAAGTTTCAGCATTAGCAATCTTCTTTCAGAAACCTTTAGCTACCAAGTCCTTGGTGCGGAATTTCATCCAGGGGGTGCGGCACCTGGCTCCACCAGTCCGCGTGCCCTTACCGCCCTGGGATCTTTAGTTTTGTCGGTTCTACAGTAACCTCCCTTTGAAAACATCAGGGAGATTCCCTTGTTTACTTTATCCCAGAAGGTGGCCTTCTTGGTGGCTATCACTTCTGCTCGCAGGGTGTCAGAACTGGCTGCATTATCATGCCAGTCCCCATACCTAGTGATTCATAGGGATAAGGTAGTACTTCATCCTAAGCCATCCTTTCTTCCTAAGGTGGTTTCAGATTTTCATCTAAATGAAGATATTGTACTACCTTCCTTGTGTCCTCAGCCCAAGCATCATCGGGAACATGCGTTGCATTCCTTGGATGTGGTTCGGGCAATCAGAGTATACCTGAAAGCTACGGAATCATTCCGTAAGACGGATTCACTTTTTGTGATCACGGATGGCCCCAGAAAGGGTTTGCCTGCATCTGCCGCGACCATTGCCAAATGGATTAGACAGACGGTGGTACAGGCTTATTCTATTAACCGGTTGCCGACCGCCGCACGACTATATACTGCGGCGGTCAGCCCCGGCCAGGCAGAGTGACGTATCGGTACGTCACTCGCCTGTCACTGACTTGCGAGCCTATCGCGGGCGGGCGCGCGCCCGCCGAGGCGCGCGCCCGCCGCGGCTCGTTCACAGGCAAGTCAGTGCGTGTGACCGGCGGACTCGATGTCCGCCAGTCACACTGCGATCGCTCCTGTGAAGGGAGAAAGACAGAGCAGCTTGTGTAAACAAGCTGCCTGTCAGTTCTCCCTGTGTAAAAGTGAAGATCTGACCGTTCTACTATGTAGAACGGTTGATCTTTGCTTTTACACCAATAGGAATGTCCCTACACAGTAGAAAGCACGCCCCTAGGACACACTTAACCCCTCCCTGTCCAATAAAGTTAACCCCTTCCCTGCCAGTGTCATTTTTGCAGTAACAGTGCATATGTATAGCACTGATTACTGCAGTAATGTCACTGGTAACCCCAAAAGTGTCAAAAATGTCAGTCAAGGGTCCGATCTGTCCGCCGCAATGTCGCAGTACCGAAAAAAAAATCGCAGATCGCCGCCATTACGCGTTAAAAAAAAACACCAAAAATGACAAAAATCTTTCTCTTTGTTAGTAAACGCGATAACTTTTGCGCAAACCAATCAAAATACGCTTTTTGCGATTTTTTTTTTACCAAACATAGGTAGCATAAAACAAATTGGCCGAAAAATGTTAAAAAATTTTGATTTTTACTTTTTTTTTTGGGGAATTTCATATAAAAAAATGTGAAAAATATTGTTATTTTTGCAAAATTTACGCTCTTTTTTTGTTTATAGCGCGTGATCAAAAAATCGCACAGGTGATCAAATACCACCAAAAGAAAGCTCTGTTTGTGGGAAAAAAAGGACGTCAAATTCGTTTAGGTACAGCGTCGCACGACCGCGCAATTGTCCGTTAAAGTCACGCAGTAAAAAATCGCAAAAAAACCCCTGGTCCTTTAGCAGCCAAATCCTCCGGGGCTTAAGTGGTTAAGGGTCAGAGTCCTCCGTTCCCTGTTAGGGCGCACTCCACTCGAGCGCTCAGTACTTCCTGGGCCTTTCGCCATCAGGCGTCAGTGGTCCAGGTATGTAAGGCGGCCACCTGGTCGTCGGTACATACCTTTACAAAATTCTATAAAATTGATGTGACGGCATCGGCGGATGCCTCATTTGGCCGCAAGGTTTTGCAGGCCGCAATTTGAGGAGACCGGTGGTCTACCTCGAGAGTTTTTTTCTGTTTGAAAAATTTCTTTTTTGTTGAGTCTCATCATTAAGGATGAGCATTGTAAACTTCTAGTTGGCACCGGTTGGGCCTTCTAGATTGGGATTTGATTTCCATTTTCCCACCCCTCATTTGTGATACTGCTCTGGGACGTCCCGAAGGTGCTGTATCACCGAGGACTACGTCTGTCAATGAGCGATAGAGAAAACGGAAAATTTATATCAATACTTACCGTAATTTTCCTTTCCTGATAGAACTCCATGGCAGCACACGTATGGGTAGGCTCCGCCTCCTCTCCTACCCTATAGGACCCCACTCCCATAAATTTTTGCTCCAAGCCAGGAGCCGTGTTCCATATATAGACTACTCCAGCAGATGGGAGGGAACTCCTGCTGCCATGGAGTTCTATCAGGAAAGGAAAATTACGGTAAGTATTGATATAAATTTTCCGTTTTCCTGACAGACTCCATGGCAGCACACGTATGGGAAATAACTAGCCATACACACCCGGGTGGGCAACTGCTGGTCAAACAGAAATAGGTTTAATTTGCACCGTCAACAGACAAAATTTTTAAACCAAAATCAACTGAGGATAAAGAAGCAGGTTCAACACAATAATGTGACATGAAAGTGTTAATTGAGGACCATGAGGCCGCTCTGCAAATGACATCTGGTGCAACATGAAGGGAAGCCGCCCAAGACGTAGAAATCCCTCTGGTGGAATGAGCCGTCACCACTTCCGGAGGAGCCAGTCCCTTGGCTCTATATGCCCACTGGATGGTCTGAACTATCCAGCTAGAAATTGTTCTGGAAGAAGCCCTCTTGCCTCTGTTCTTTCCATAAAAGAGAACAAATAGATAGTCTGACTTGCGAAAGGAAGCTGTGAACTTCAAGTATGTTTGAAGGACTTCGCCCACATCCAACGGATGGGTACTCTGGTCATCTTGAGACTTGAATGTAGGTAAAACAATCTCTTGGTTGACATGAAAAACTGAATTTACCTTCGGATTGGACCCTAGCATAGGGACCAGGACGACCCGATCAGGAAAAAATGTCAGAAAAGGTTCTTTGCAACCCAGGTCACTAATTTCAGAGACACGTTTAGCCGATGTGATGGCTACTAAAAAGGCCGTCTTCATAGACAGATTCTTAAGGAAGAAGGAATCTCCATTTTCCTAAACTGTTGCTGAGAGAAACTCAAGGACTAGTGGAAGGTCCCATTTGGGGAACCTGGGTTTCCTGGGAGGTCTCATTCTTGACGCACCTCTGAAAAACTGCCGGACCAGAGGATGTTTTGCCCATGTGGTCCCCGTGAAGGCAGAGATTGCTGAGATCTGTACTCTGAGAGAGCCAACAGCCAGAGATAGGTCTAAGCCTGTCTGGAGGAACCCCAGAATGTGATGGATCTTAGGATTAGTGATGGAATCGGACTCATTAGACATGTAATCCTCAAACTTAGACCAGATCCTCTCGTAGACTTTGTTGGTGCCCGGTCTCCTGGCACTCATCATTGTGGACATTGCCGCACTTGGACAGCCAAGAGCTTTTAGTCTTTCCCTCTCAAGGACCATGCCATGAGATGTAACTGCGCTGGACATGGATGCAGCACTGGACCCTGAGATAGAAGGTCCGGCCTGAATGGCAGGGGAACAGGATCCCGAAAGCTCAGTTGGAGCAGCAGAGGAAACCAGGGCCTCCTTGGCCAAAACGGAAGAATTGCTATGACTTCTACCCTCTCTCTCCTGAGTCTCTGCAGGAACTTGAATATCACTGGGACCGGGGGAAAAGCATATGCTTTGTGGAACTTCCAGTGGTCCGTCAGAGCATCTACCCCGTAGGCTTGGGGGTAACGCCATCTCGAGTAGAATTTCGTCAGTTTGGCATTGTTTGGAGAGGCAAACAGGTCTACCTCCAGAAGAATCCCCAGAGAGATGACCCACTTGAAGGTTTCTGGATGAAGAGACCATTCGTTGTTGTCTAGATTGGTTCTTGACAGAAAATCTGCCTGAACGTTCTGGACTCCTGGAAGATAAGCAGCTGATAGATTGGAAAGATTCCGTTGGGCCCATGCCATGATCGGTTTCACTTCTTCCAGAAGGGAGGAACTGCGGGTGCCCCCTTGCCTCTTGATATATGCGACCGCCGTCGTATTGTCTAGCCGTAGGAGGACCGAGGACCCTTTCACCAAGTGACGGAAAGCCATGATGGCACGAAAAGCTGCCCGAAGCTCCAGGACATTTGAGACCAACCCGAGGGTGGGAAAGTCCCACCTGCCCTGGGCCACCTCTGACAGGCAGTGCGCACCCCAGCCCGTCTGGCTGGCATCCGATGTCACAACGATCCAAGGAACGGGAACGATTGAATGACAATTCAGGAGATTTTCCCGTTGTAGCCACCAAGACAGACTCGCCCTCATAGAGGATGTTATCCGTACAGGAGTGTCTGGATTCCCGGAGCTCCATTGGCGGAGGAAACCGATTTGGAAGGGCCTCATCCTCCACTGTGCCCACTTGACCATGGGGGCCGTGGAGACCATGGTCCCTATTATTTTCAGACACTGTGATGCCCGAAGATAAGGTGTTGACATTGCCGGTTGTATTCTGCTGCGGATCACCGGAATCTTCTCCACTGGAAGAGAGATGGTGCCTCTGGAGGTGTTGAAGAGTGCCCCCAGGAAGATCAAGGATTTTGTCGGATCCAGATGGCTTTTCTCCAGATTCAAGAGCCACCCGAATTCTTGAAGGGTGGAGATTACCTGAGATCTGTGTTGCAGAATCTGTGCTTGGTCTTGAGAAAGAAGAAGCAGATCGTCTAAGTAGTGAAACAGTCGGATCCCTTTCGATCTGATCAGAGCTACAATAGCCAGTAAGATCTTTGAAAAGACTCGAGGTGAGGTGGTAAGCCCGAAAGGGAGACAGGTAAACTGGAGATGCACTTGACCCACGGCAAAGCGAAGAAACTTTTGTAGTTCTGCTGCCACTGGGACATGGAAATAGGCATCTTTTAGATCTATGGAGATCATCCAATCTTCTGGTTGCACCACTTGGCGGATAGTGAAGAGTGTCTCCATCCTGAACCTCTCTTTCCTTATGAAAGAGTTCAGATGAGTCAGGTCTATGACCGGTCTCCAAGAACCGTTTTTCTTTAGCACCATGAATAGAGGTGAATAAAGGCCTTGAAACCTTTCTTCGGCCGGAACTGGGATGACAGCACCTTGAGAGATCAGGGAATCTACGTATGACAGAAGAATTGACTTCTTTTCTTCCACGCGAGGTAGAGCCGTAGGGATGAACCGCAGAATTGGAGTTTCTTCGAAAGACCAAACGTGACCATGAGACACGGTCTTGACGGTCCACTGGTCCGTAATCGAGGCTGCCCAAACGTGCGCAAACTGACGTAGAGGAGCGCCTACTCGCAACGCTTGAGCAGGCCTGATATCAAAAAGACTTTGTGGTCTCCCGACCACTAGAAGGTGTTCCCTTGTTGAACTTCTGACCTGTAGGTTGAGATCTTTTCCAATTCTTTCTGAACTCACGTCCAGGCCTGTAAGAGCGAGCTTCTCTGGATCGATCCGAACTTGGTTTGTGCTGGAATCTTCTGCGGTCAAGCAAACGGCGATCCTGAGGGAGGAAACCTGATTTACCACCAGTGGCACGGGTAATGGCACTGTCCAGTTTGTTGCCAAAAAGGGACGCACCCTCAAACGGAATCCTGCACCAGGCCTGTTTGGAAGCAGGATCGGCCAGCCAGGGACGTAACCATAAAGCACGTTTGGCCGTGACAGAAGAGAGCATGACCCGCGCCACCAGGCGAATGATATCAATGGAAGCCTCTCCCAAAAAGGCCGTTGCCAACCTTAGTTCATACACAGCCGAGCTTCTGGCTGCTTCCTCTGAGACACCTTGCAGTGTGGTCTCCACGTTATCTACCCAAGCCTCCATAGCTTTGGATGTGGCTGCTAGGGCTAGGGCTGGCTTGCAGGTCATACCAGCTAACAGATCTTTTTGAGATCCGTATCAATTCGTCTATCCAGACCATCTTTAAATGAGACGGAATCTTCCAAAGGTAGGGTAACGTGTTTGACTAGCCTCATCAAGGCTGCGTCTATTGTAGGTGCAGAATCAAGATGCTTCACTTTGTCGGTCTTAAAAGGATATAACCTGGAAAATTTGGACGATAAGGAATTCTTCCTTTCAACTCCATGCCATTCGTCTGTAATGATTTCCCCCAGCTCACTCAGAAAAGGGAAATGATCCCGTTCTTTCTTGAGGTGTTTAAAGTATTTTTTCTGTTTTGCTGGGGAATCTGCTGGCTCTTCCCATTTTAACGCCTCTTTTACCGCTCTCACTAGCGGAGAAATCATGGCAAAATCAAAGCCTGAACTTTGGTCTTCTAGGTCATCCTCACTTTCAGAGGAATCCGAGAAGCGACTCGGCTGGGAAGTGCCTGGCTCTACGTCTTCCCTCTGAGGGAGAACTGGAGTATCAGTTGTATGACCAGACAGCCGGTTGGGATCCCAATCCCTTAAGGATTCTTGCACGATCCGCCTGACCAGGGTTTTCACTGGTGGATCTGGGACTTGTTTTTCCTTGATTGCCCGAGAATAGCAGGCATCACACAAGGATCTATCCTCAGGGACTACAGCCCTACAACCCCAGCAAGATTTGTGTGCGGGGCGGTCAGCATGGCGGGAAGACCGGCTTGGACAATCATCATGGCGTCTAGACCTAGACCTGGATCTATGGTGCCTGGATTTGGATGATGCATGGTGATGGCCTGAAGGTGATCTGTCCTTTGATCCCGATGCAGGACGTTGGTCAGACCTAAAAGGGCTGAAAACAAGGAAAGAAAAGCTCAGGCTACAGTAAGCCAGCTGGCAGACAAGCGAGAGTTAAAAGCTAAAGCTCACCTGTTGCGCAGGGACTGGCCACCGGGTGGCGGTGAGGCATCCATTGCAAATCACAGCGAGATAACCTGCAATAGGAAGGATGTAAGAACTCAATCTTACCTTCCCATAGCCGCCTTTCCCCTCCCCCATTCAAGCAGGACTGACCCAGCACAGGACTTACCAAACACAGGCAGAGACACAGCGTGGGGAGGCCGCCGCAAAAGCCCACAGACATCCCAAGAATGACAGCTCCATCAGCTGTTTAAATTTCCCGGGAGCCGTAAAGCCACGCCCCCCCCCCGACGCCACCGCGTCATGGAGGACTGGAAGTAGCGTGCGCTCATGCGCAGACCACTTAGGAACCAAGCCTCACAATGAACACCCAACTGGGAATCAGGAGGCGGGGGGAGGAGCCGAGAGCGACGGCCTGGAACGCAGGAGCGCTCCAGCCGCCATACTAACCAGGAAGCAAAACGATATAAAATATAAAGTAAGCAATACATTACCACCGACACCGACAGAAGGACCTGGAACGCTCCTCAACCGGAGACTAGCGTGTGCGTCAGGGCATAAGGGCCTCCCGCTAGTAGCAAGGACGTATGGCCAAGCGATGCAGCCCACCTCTCATTCAGGATTTATGGCATCTTCCGGCATCATTTCAAATTGCCCGGGTCCACCCAGTAGTACTGAGATTGCTGGACTAAGGTAGAAAAGGCACCATCAAGGAAAGCCACACGCCACCAGGTATGTAAGAAAACGCATCCTATAAGGTAAGACTTCTCTTGCGGAAGGAGGACAAAAAAGGAACACGGCTCCTGGCTTGGAGCAAAAATTTATGGGAGTGGGGTCCTATAGGGTAGGAGAGGAGGCGGAGCCTACCCATACGTGTGCTGCCATGGAGTCTGTCAGGAAAAATGGATTTTTGTAAAATCTTACCGTAAAATCCTTTTCTCTTAGCTCATTGACAGACGTAGTCCCCGCCCCTCTGTTTTGGAGTTGGGTTGGGTTAAAATCTCTAAAGACTGCTTTTTGACATAACTGATTTGCTGAGGCAGAGAGAGAGAGGATATACCCTCTGGGACTGCCCCTAGGGTGTGGCCAGAGCATTTTAATTTCCTGTCTAGTCCTGCTCCTGTGGAGGCAACATAACCCGAAGGTGCTGTATCACCGAGGACTACGTCTGTCAATGAGCTAAGAGCAAAGGATTTTACGGTAAGATTTTACAAAAATCCATTTTTTACACTGGTTCTTTCATTTTTTTTTTTTATCATTTTTGTTCCTTTTACAAGGAAAGTAAACATCCCTTGTAATAGAAATTACAGGTTATTGTTATGGAGAGGTCTGGGGTCAAAAAGACCCCAAATTGATCTTTTGCTTTAAAAAAAAAAAAAATTGTTTACTTCGGCCCTAGACCAGAAGTAACATCATGACGATGTTTGGTCCTCCAAGGCCATAGAGGCAATCAGAGACAATCTGGTCTCTGTTCCCCTCTGTGACCAATTGGCTGCATCGTCGGATTGTTTTATGGGCGCGAGAAACACCAGCGAGCACCTCCAGCCGCTGACTGAAAAAAAAAAAAATACCGCATTATAGCGGATAGCCATAACCCTGGTAAACCACTTGCAAACTGCAACGTGTATATACAGCTGCAAGAAAAAGTATGTGAACCCTTTGGAATGATATGGATTTCTGCACAAATTGGTCATAAAATGTGATCTGATCATCTAAGTCACAACAATAGACAATCACAGTCTGCTTAAACTAATAACACACAAAGAATGAAATGTTGCCATGTTTTTATTGAACACACCATGTAAACATTCACAGTGCAGGTGGAAAGTATGTGAACCCTTGGATTTAATAACTGGTTGAACCTCCTTTGGCAGCAATAACTTCAACCAAACGTTTCCTGTAGTTGCAGATCAGACGTGCACAACGGTCAGGAATACTTGTTTCAGTTCAGCAATATTCTTGGGATGTCTGGTGTGAATCGCTTTCTGGAGGTCATGCCACAGCACCTCAAACGGGTTGAGGTCAGGACTCTGACTGGGCCACTTCAGAAGGCGTATTTTCTTCTGTTTAGGCAATTCTTTTGTTGATTTACTTCTATGCTTTGGGTCATTGTCCTGTTGCAACACCCATCTTCTGTTGAGCTTCAGCTGGTAGACAGGTGGCCTTAAGTTCTCCTGCAAAATATCTTGATAAACTTGGGAATTTTTCCTTCGATGATAGCAATCCGTCCAGGTCCTGATGCAGCAAAGCAGCCCCAAACCATGATGCCAGCACCACCATACTTCACAGTTGGGATGAGGTTTTGATGTTGTTCTGTGCCTCTTTTTCACCACACATAGTGTTGTGTGTTTCTTCCAAACAACTCAACTTTGGTTTCATCTGTCCACAGAATATTTTGCCAGTACTGCTGTGGAACATCCAGGTGCTCTTGTGCAAACTGTAAACGTGCAGCAATGTTTTGTTTGGACAGCAGTGGCTTCCTCTGTGGTATCCTCCCATGAAATCCAGTCTTGTTTAGTGTTTTACGTATTGTAGATTCACTAACCGGGATGGTAGCATTTGCCAGTGACTTTTGTAAGTCTTTAGCTGACACTCTAGGATTCTTCTTCACCTCATTGAGCAGTCTGCGCTGTGCTCTTGCAGTCATCTTTACAGGACGGCCACTCCTAGGGAGAGTAGCAGCAGTGCTGAACTTTCTCCATGCATAGACAATTTGTCTTACCGTGGACTGATGAACAGCAAGGCTTTTGGAGATACTTTTATAACCCTTTCCAGCTTTATGCAAGTCAACAATTCTTAATCGTAGGTCTTCTGAGAGCTCTTTTGTGCGAGGCATCATTCATATCAGGCAATGCTTCTTGTGAAAAGCAAACCCAGAACTGGTGTGTGTTTTTTATAGGGCAGGGCAGCTGTAACCAACACCTCCAATCTCATCTCATTGATTGGACTCCAGTTGGCTGACATCTCACTCCAATTAGCTCTTGGAGATGTCATTAGTCTAGGGGTTCACATACTTTTTCCACATGCACTGTGAGTGTTTACATGGTGTGTTCAATAAAAACATGGCAACATTTCATTCTTTGTGTATTAGTTTAAGCAGACTGTGATTATTTATTGTTGTGACTTATATGATGATCAGATCACATTTTATGACCAATTTGTGCAGAAATGCATATCATTCCAAAGGGTTCACATACCTTTTCTTGCAGCTGTATATGTATTTCGGTCGGCATGTGGTTACATTTTATGATCGCTTTAAATCTGATTGATGACTGAAAAACTTCTTAGTAAAAGCGTTTTTATTATCAGACTTCCCGTAAGTGAAAGGCAGCAAGGGCCATGTTCTAGCATCACATATAGTGTACTGAAGTGCCCGGGCCGAAAGCCTGAAAGTACACCTGTGCTTCGCCAATATCTATACAGGACTAAAGACCATTTACCTGCCCCCACATGACAACATTTAGGCCACTCAAACACCTAGCACTGCTTTTTCAAGGAAAATGGAAAAAATCTCACTTTGAAGGGAAGAGGAGTATAAGAATTTTTTTTTTTTCTAGCAGTAGTCTAACACAGAATATCTGTTCATGGCTGTTTGTCATTTAATGTTCGTTTTTTTTTTTTTTTCAGTGGCAACGAGCTGTGGCCATGAAAAAAATGCTTCAAGAAATAATTGAAAAGCAGCCAAAATTCAGCACTATTGCTCCACTGAAAACCAAGGAAATTGTACACTGGTGCCGCATTCATGGTTACACTCCTCCTGATCCAGAGAACTCAAATGATGATCGAGAATCTATTGAAGATGTGTTGACTCGAATAGACAATGAGGCTTGTAAGTAGAAGGCAGTTTATCCCTCCATTACATGGCCAAAGCTTACTGTTAACTATATGTAGGTGTAAAATTGCCTTGAGAGAAATGTGGGGGCTGCTTTTGCTGATTTGAAAATTCTAACTGCTTGGTTGTTCTGATCCACTTGTTTCAAGAGTCACTGGCCCTAAACAAGTATGCAGGTCCACAATGACAGAGAAAAGTCAAATTCCTACTGCAAACTAGTTCTGGGTCAGTGGACTTAAATTTTTAAAATAAAAGTCAGCATTAAAGTGTATTTCTCTTTCGTTCATTGACGGACACAGCTCCTGATTTTAACTATTGAGTTATACTGCCCCCTACAGAAGTAGGACACTGGGCAGAAAAAGTCTGGCTACGCCTATGGGCAGTCCCAGTGGGTATACTCCCACTCTTTGCTATAGGTACTAAGTTTTTTTCTGCTTGTCAGCAGTAAGGACCTTGTTCCTTGCGGGATCTTTGGTCCTAGCAATTTTTTCTTTTTAGATAGAAATTTTTTTCCTCCTGCATTTTTCCTGTGAGATCTACAATCAACTGCCGGGCTGGGTGATGGGCTGGATAATCTAGATCCAATGATGTGCAGACCTTAGCTCCACGCTAGGTCGGCCGCGACATAGCCCCACTGAATGGGGGCTTGCCTGCGAGGTAAACGCCTTGCAAGGTTGCATACGACCGGGTCTCAGCCCGAGACGCAGCTTTCCTCCTGGCCGACAGCCTACCATTTTGATGGAGAGGAGGTTCTGTCTAGAGCGATGTGCCCGCCTGGTTCCTGGTATGGTAAGTGACTGTGCCCCCCCTCCGCTGGAGGGTTTTGGGGTGGATGTGGGGCCCCTCATGGGATGGTTGAACCCCTGGGTTCCCCTCCTTCCCGTAAGGCACCCCCCTCATCGGTCTGGTGGTCCCTATGCGCCTTGTCCCCCCCATCCCTCCCCCCTCCTTTACTGACACTGGGGCTGTGGGGGGGGCCTGGTCCACCGCCTTGGGTCGGGGCAGGGTGCTGTGCTGGCGGTGGGGATGGGGGGATGTGCTGCCAGTGACCGGGCGATCAGCTGTGGGGGGTTGTACCTGGTAGGGGCTAGGCGGTGGCCCCTCTTCCTGCCTGTCCCCTTTTCTGAAGCCTAGGGATCCCTCCTGGGTCCCTGGGAGCCTTGTGGTGCTCTGTTACTAGTGACCGAGTGATGCTGCCGGAGGTTTTTTTATACCTTTTTCTCTTTCATTCATCGAGGAACACAGTGCTCCATAAATCATAACTACTAGGTTATATTGCCTCCAGGAGTAGAACTAGGCAGAACAAAAAACACCTGGCTATGCCCATGGGCCGTCCTCAGCTGGTATATAACCCCTCTCTGCTCTAGACCTAGGCTCCCGGCTAGGATTTCTGGTCCTAGCAATTTTCTCCTTCCTTACATCTTTTTGTTTTCTCTCGTGCATCTCTCTGATTGCAGCTACGCGTTAGGTCGGCCGCAACATAGCCTCACAAACCGAGGCTGGCCTGCAAGTTAAACGTCTCACAGGGTCGCATACGACCGGGCTTGGGATTGAGTCGCAGCAGTTCCTTGGCCGACAGCTGCCCTACTTTGGTGGCAAGGAGTTCTGTCTGGAGCATTACCCGTACCATGGAAGGTTATGTACACTCTCCCCTTTTGGCGGTTTTCTTTGGGGTGGACATGGGTAACCTCCAGGGACAGTCAGACCTGCCGGCGGGTTCCCTCCTCCCATCTTTAAATCCCTCACTGAGCTGAGCTTTCCCCACTCCCATTCTGGACCTAGAGTCTGGTGGGGGTCCCAGAGCAGAGAATGCAGCAGAGACCCCTGGGTTCTCCCCCCACTATCCCCACTCTGTAAGAGTCCTGGGATGGTGTGTGTCCCGCCCTGGTAGTCTAGAGGGGTTCCAGTGTAGAAGACCCCCTAGGTGCATGCCCTGCTGTTTGCAGTGTGGGTATAGTGCAGGGGGGTCCCAGTGCAGAGACCGGTGCAGAGTGCACAGCAGAGTCTCCCCCAAACGTGTTTCCTACCTTCAGGGGGGTCCCCTTGCAAAGGGTGCTGCATTGCAGAGGGTGCAGGAAAGATCCTGGCAGCATGCTTCAGTGTTTTTAGCTGATAGTGGCCATTTTCCCTTAGTCTGCCTTGTCTCCGGTTGGCGGCCATGTTTGTGTAGCCAAATTATGTCACAGGGGCCATTTTCCTTTAGTCTGGGAGATGCTGGAGAAAACTGAAGCCTCGTGGGGATGCCGAAGCTCCTCTTCTTCCTCCTTAGTTTCCTTTTCCTGTGCCTTGGACATATGAGCAGGAATAGCATCCATGATGATGCTGGGTTCAAATTCTCGGCGCTCCTCTGGTCGATAGGGTGAGTCTTTGGGGGTCCCTGTTATCTCTCTCCTGATAGGTACCCTGAGCCTTGAGGGGATCCTTTTAGTGGTGCCAAAAGATCGTTTTTGTACTGTAAGGTCTTCCTTTCCTTATGGAGCCTCAGGGTCACAACTCCCCCATTGACCCCTCATGAAGGTGTAAGGTCCCTCTGAACCCCAGCTTCCCATGGTTGAACTGACGGCGGTCCTGCAGTCCTTAGTCTCCCGGGTGGAAGTGGTGTGTGGGCAAAGGCCCAGAAGGAAGCGTCCCCCACCTTCCTCTGCTCAGTATCTCATCTTTTTCTGAGCCTGATGCCGCCGTGGACGCGGCCGTCCAGGGGGATTTAATATCACACCCCCTGATCCATCCAATAGTGAGTATGATTCCTCCATGGTCGCAGCAGCAAATGAAAAAGGGCTGATAGACGCACTTATCACTGCAGTGCGTGAAATTTCAAAAATAGAGGATGCGGCTGATGTAGCCACAAGCGTGGCTGTGTCGTTTGGTACGCACAAGTCGCATCATACTCCAAAGGTGTTTCCTTAGGTGCCTATTTTGACAGGTTTTATTGTAAGGAATGGGAACAACCAAAATTACCCTTTGTGGTCTCCAAACGTTTTGCTGTACGTTACCCTTTTGAGGCATCACTTTTAAAAAAGTGGATTAGTACACCAGGGGGGGACCCTCCTGTTTCCAGGTTGAATAAAGCAACCATGATCCAAGTAGAGAAATCCCCATCCTTTTAAGGACTTGGCTGACTAGAAAGCGGAGGCTGTGGCGCGCAGCATGTTTACTATGGCTGTTTCGGCATTGTAGCCAGTCTTTGCCTCAGCCCTAATATCTCAGACCCTAACTGAATTGGCCAAGCTTTTGTGCCAGGGCCTGGGGGGTGAGCAGGTCACAGCTGCTTGTGTTGATATAGCAGGCCAGTTGGTCTATGTGCTGCAGTTTATTTGTGATGCAGCTTTGGATACAGCTCCTTTGCTGTCCAAACTTTGTTTCAGCGGTGGTGATTAGGCGCGTGCTGTGGCTTAAGAATTGGTCAGAAGACCAAGCCTCTAAGAAAGCTTTTGATCTGCCCTTTCAACGTGGTCGCTTGTTTGGGGCTTCCCTGGATGACATCAATAAGGGTATCATGAGGGGAAGAGTACCTTCCTGCCACAGTCAAGGAAAGGAAGGAACCTCGTCGCAGACGGAGGCACTCCTCAGCCCATAGAAAATTATTTTGTGCTTCTGGGACAGAAAATAAAGGAAATAGATCATTAAATCTTCCCCAGGAGGTTCCAAGCAACCTGGGTCGGTTAAGCCTAGAGCTAGGTTCCCCGATCCAGCAGACAAGACTCCTTCTTCAGCATGAAGGTCTGCCCTCACCCTTTATTGGGGTGGGGGGACATCTTCACTGGCTTCCACCCCCGGGGAGTTCTTTGGTTAGCGTTAAGGAAATCCGCAAATTTTTTTCTTTTGGGGTACCCAGAAAGGGGTACAAAGCATGTCCTTTTCAGGTTTTTTAGGTCCTGAGTCTCCTTGTGCAGATTTATTTCCTTAAAAGGTTAAGGGGATGTCTGAACTACCGAAGGTCCCCCCTATCCCTGTCCAGGGAATTGATTTACTTAGGTCTGATTCTATTTCTGACCAGGGTGGTCCTTCCTCTGAACAAACTTTAGGGACCGCAGGCCATGATTTACCGGATGCTGTCACATAGATAATTCTCTCTCCCATTTTGCATACAGGTTCTGAGTCTGGTGGTATCCACCTTCAGTCTTACATGCAGCGCCTTTAGCAGGTTCTGCTCCACAGAACGATACTGAAGTTCATGTCGAGATCACGGGGTTCTCTGATGGATGCCGCAGGCGTCCAAGGACCACGGTAAAGCCAGTATCCTCCTCGGCCAAGGCTTCTTCTGCAGTTCCTGTGAGGATATTACAGTCATCCTGGTGACTGTAAATGTCCCTTGGGGGGCTTCCTCTCAGAGAAGACCAGTTTTCCCAAGGGCCGATCCTGCTTTACAGTCGCTGGTTTTAATGGTTTAGCTATTGAAAGCCTGGTACTGAGGGATAGAGGTCTGTCTGGATCAGTGATCCATACTATGGTGAAGGTGAGGAAGTCGTCTTCCACCAAGATATACCATCGCATGTGGAAAGCGTACATTTCTTGGTGTGAGTCGATTGGCGCTCATCTTCGATCCTTTTCTGTGGCTTTCTTCAGATCTTAACCTTTCTTCAGCAGGGCGTTGATCAGAAGTTGTCCTTGAATACCAAAAAGTGCCAGGTTTCTCCCCTGGCAATCTTCTTTCAGCGATCCCTAGTCACGCACTGTTTAGTTCGTACCTTCATTCAGGGAGTTCGACATGTGGCTCCACCTGTACGGTCTCTTTTGCCACCATGGGATTTAAATTTAGTACATTCGGTTCTCCAGAAACCTCCATTTGAGAATATTCAGGAGATTCCCTTGCCTACGTTATCCCAGAAGGTGACATTTTTGAAGGCGATTACCTTGGCCCGCAGGGTATCGAAATTGGCAGCATTATTAGGTCACAGTCCCTATATAGTGGTCCATAGGGATAAAGTGGTTCTTTGTTACTGCCCATCATTCCTGCACAAAGTTGTCTCTGACTTCCATTTGAATGAGGACATTGTTTTGCCTTCCTTGTGTCCCAAGCCAGCTTATCCCAAGGAATTTGCCTTGCGTACCCTGTCCTTTCGGAGGTCAAACTCGCTTTTTAGGGTTACGGACAGGACAAGAAAAGGGCTGGCCGCTTCTTCGGCTACCATCTCCAGATGGATGAGACAGACGGTGACTCAAGCCTATTCCATTAAAGGTCAGGCTCCACCTTTCCCTGTCACGGAATATTCTACTCGGGCGCTCAGTGCTTCTTAGGCCTTCCATCATCAGGCTTCAATATCAAACTTTTTAAGGTGGCCACTTGGTCGTCCATGCAAACCCTTACAAAATTCTATAGGGTAGATACTTTGGCATCTGCGGATGCTTTTGGCCGTCAAGTTTTGCAGGCCGCTGTTTAAGAGGGGCTGTTTCCTCTTGAGGGGTGTTTTTTCTTTAAACCCTTATTCTTCAGACTGGTCTCCTGTGACCCGGTTAAGGGCTCTTATGTTTAGCCTTGGGTTATTTTCTCCACCCCTCATTTTCCTTTCGGCACTACTTTTGGACATCCCAGTATTTATGATTTATGGAGCTCTGTGTCCGTCGATGAACGAAAGAGAAAATGGGATTTTTGTGCTTACCGTAAAATCCATTTCTCTGAGTTGATTGATGGACACAGCACCCACCCCTCTATGGAGTTCTGATACTTCTAATACTGCTTGCTACTAAACTGATTACCTAGAGCAGAGAGTGGGGTTATTAACCAGCTGAGGACGGCCCATGGGCTTAGTCAGGTGTTTTTTTTTCTGCCTAGTCCTACTCCTGATGGAGGCAATATAACCCAGTAGTTATGATTTTATGTAGCGATGTGTCTGTCGAACTCAAAGCAATGGATTTTACGGTTTAAAAGTCCCATTTTTTTGTGGGGTCCCCCCTATTGACGCATGGTCTTTGGAGCACATTTCTCCACCTGATCCCCTCTCAGAGGCTGATGGGCCCTCCGGGTCCCAACCATCGATGCACTGACAGTGGTCCTGGAGTCCTGTGTGTCCCAGGTGGAGGTGGTTTTAAGGCAACGGGTTAGCAAAAAGCGCCCCCGCCTTCCCCGTCCTCATCTGTCTCCTTAGATCCTGTCTCCTTAGATCCTGAGTCCAATTCGGCCGCCGCGGACCTGAGACACTCTGCTGGGTCTGCAACCTCGTGCTCTGAGTTCTCAGCTAGTGAGGATGATTCCTCCACTTCTGCAACCGCGCACAAAATGTATCTGTGTGTGAGACCTTAAACATGGAGGACGCAGCTGAAGCTGCAACGGAGGTGTCGGTTCCCTTTGGCACTCACAAGCCATCCAGAGTGGCAAAGGTGTTTCCTTTCCCCACCTATTTTGGTAGAATGGTTGCTTAAGAGTGGCAATGGCCAAAACGTCCCCTTGTGGTCCCTATGCAATTATCTATGCAGTACCCCTATGAGGAGTCCCTTCTTAAAAAGTGGACTGTTCCACCGGTGGTGGACCCCCCAGACAAGGCTCCTTCAGCATTAAGGTGCGCTCTCACCCATATCGGGGGTGGGGAGACATCTTCGCTGCTTTCTGGACCCGTACAAGACAAGTGGGTCCACAAAGTCATACGGTCTTGCTACAAGATCGAGTTTCGCTCATACCCCCCCTGGCAAGGTTTTTTTCCTTCCAACCGCTTACAGGGTCTGTTTGGGGTGGTACAAGACCTGTTACTTCAAGGGGTGATTGTCCCAGTTCCGACACTTGAACATTTTCTGGGTTTTTACTCAAACCTGTTTACAGTTCCCAGGAAGGAAGGCAAGGTTCGTCCAATCCTGGACCTCAAGGTCCTGAACTGCTTTTGCGGGTGTAGAAGTTCAGAATGGAGTCCATTTGCACAGTAGTGGCATCCCTGCATCAGGGGGATTTTCTTGCCTCGATCAACATCAAAGATACTTACCTTCACATTCCAATATGTGCCAGTCACTAGCGCTTCCTCCGCTTTGCCGTGGGAGAGGAGCATTATCAGTTTGTGGCGTTACCCTTTGATCTCGCCTTGGCTCCTTGGGTCTTCACAAAAGTCCCGGTGCTAGCATTGTTACGCCAATGGGGGATCGTGGTGCTAGGCTACTTGGACGACCTCCTGGAAATCGCTGTACGAACTCTGTGGGAGTTTGGCTGGATTCTGAATTTTCAGAATTCTGCTCTGATTCCGCCCACAATGCTGGACTATCTGGGTCTGATTCTGGACTCGGCCTTAGCCAGAGTGCTCCTTCCTCTGGACAAACTCCAGAAACTGCAGGCTGCGATTTGTCTCCTGCTGTCCAGCAGGTGGTCATCCCTCAGGACTTGTATGCGGTTGCTGGGCCTGATGGTGTCTACCTTCAAAGCGGTTCCATTTACACAATTCCATACAAGGCCCTTGCAAAGGGAAATTCTGGCCAAATGGGACAAATGGGACAAGACTCTGCAGTCTCTGGACTATCAGATCCGGCTGAGCTGGGGAACGAAAGATTCCCTGATATGGTGGCTTCGGTCTCCAGCGCTTCGGCTGGGCAAATCCTTCCTCCCCTTGTATTGGACAGTGGTCACCATGGATGCCAGCCTATCTGGTTGGGGAGGCGTCCTCTGCAAAAATTCTGCTTGGGATCTGAACACTGGAACAGTCCAGACTGCCGATTAATGTCTTGGAACTCTGAGCGATCAAATTGTGCCTGAAACATTGGACGGATCGTCCAGTGCGTATTCAATCGAACATGGCCACTGCCGTGGCTTGTGTCAATCACCGGGGGGGGGGGGGGGGGGCACAAAAAGTTTCCTGGAGGTCGCCGACATTCTAGGGTCGGCAGAGCCATTTGTTCCAGCCCTCTCTGCCGTACACATTCCCGGGGTGGAAAACCGGCAGGTGGTTTACCCCAGTTGGCAGGCGTTTGGAGGATCTGCTGTCCCAAGGACCAATCTGTCATCCTGCTTTACAGTCACTTGCTTTGACTGCTTGGCCGTTGAACGCCAGGTGCTGATGGATAGAGGTTTTTCGGAGTCGGCGATTCTGTTGCTGTTAAAAGCTAGGAAATCTACTTCTAGGAAGATCTACCATTGTACATGGAAGACGTACATTGCGTGGTGTGAGTCTCTTGGGTTTCATCCTCGTTCCTTTTTGGGGGCTCGGATCTTGACCTTCCTTCAACTGGGGGTTGAGCAGAAACTGGCCTTGAGTACTATCAAAGGACAGGTGTCGGCCTTAGCAGTCTTCTTTCAACAGCCCTTGGCCACACACTCCCTGGTGCGTAACTTTCTTCAGGGAGTTCGGAACTTGGCTCATCCAGTGCAGTCTCTGTTACTGCCTTGAGACCTCAGTTTGGCGCTTTCAGTTCTTCAGAAGCCTCCCTTTGAGAATCTTCGGGAGATTTCCCTGCTTACACTGTCCCAGAAGGTGGCCTTTTTGGTGTCGGAATTGGCGTAGTTATCCTGTCGTTCGCCTTACTTGGTGGCTCACAGAGATAAGGTGGTTCTTCGCCCCTTTCCGTCATTCCTTCCAAAGGTTGTCTTTGATTTTCATTTGAATGAAGACATTGTGTTGCCTTTCCTGTGTCCCAGGCCAAAACATTTGAAGGAAATTGCCGTGCATGCCTTGGATGTGGTCCAGGCAATTCGGGTGTACCTGGCAGCCACGGAGTCAGACTCACTATTTGTGCTCACGGATGAGCTTCAGAAAGGGTTGTCTGCTTCCTCTTGGACCATTTCCAGATGGATCAGGCGGTGGTTCGAGCCTATTCCATCAAGGGTCAGGTTCCTCCTTTCCCTGTTAAGGCGCATTCTACTCGGGCGCTCAGTGCCTCCTGGGCCTTCCGTCATCAAGCGTCAGTGACGCAGGTTTGCAAGGCGGCCACCTGGTCATTGGTGCACACTTTCACAAAGTTCTATAAATTGGATGTGTTGGCATCTGCAGATGCTTCCTTTTGGCTGCAAAGTTTTGCAGGCAGCAGTTTAGAGGACATGGTCCTCTTTGAGGGTGTATTGTTCTTTTCAGGTAGGCTCCTGTTGTTTTGGTTGAGCTCCTGTTTACCTGGTTGGCTATAGGTTTAGCCTTGAGAATTTTATTTTTCGCTTTCCCACCCCTCTTGTTTAACACTGCTTTGGGATGCCCCAGTAGTTAAGATCAGGAGCTGTATCCATCAATGAACAAAAGAGAAAATGGGATTTTTGATTTACCGTGAAATCCATTTCTCTGATGTTCGTTGACGGACACAGCACCCACCCCTCTGTGGAGTTGTAATTCTTCTGATACTGCTTGTAACAAAACGGAGTACCTATAGCAGAGAGAGGGAGTATACCCCCTGGGACTGCCCATAGGCGTAGCCAGACTTTTTTCCGCCTAGGGGCCATAAAACTCAATGATTAAGAAGATCAGGAGCTGTGTCCATCAATGAACATCAGAGAAATGGATTTCACGGTAAGTCAAAAATTCCATTTTCCAAATTGGGATAACATTCACATAATAATATAACAAAAAAAAAAACTTAATGGCGGCTTACCTTTTTTAGATGCTTTATTCTGCACTTTCCATGCAAAGGAAAGGTAGTTCTGTAGGTTTACAAGGGGTCTGGGCAGCTGTGTTTGCTATAATTAACCCTGTCTGTACTGTGCAGGCAGATCTTTATTATTACTTGTAACTAGATTTGAACACTCTGTCCTAACAAAAAGTTAAAAATGTAGAAGCTGGGCTTCTTACATTGTATGTTAATGAGGAGAGACTTGGGGCAGGCTTACTCTAAAGCTGGTTATAAACTAGTAGATTTTCATTCAATTTTTTTTTTCTTTGTTTTAACCACTTTGCACACATGTAAAAATCTGCATTTTTGGCCATAAAATTACTTAAAACCTTCAGAACATAATATATTTTCTGACAGCAGAGGCATTGTAGAATAAAAAGATAGTGGTTGCATTTTTTATGTTGCACAATATTTGCGCAACTGTTAATTAATCACATATTTTCAGGAAAAAATATAATAAAATTATTTTTATTTCACACAAACGCAAAATAATACCCATTTCTGGCTAAATATGAAAGATGGGGTTGCATTGAGTAAATGGATAAGAAACGAACAAGTCTCCAAATTGTGTTCGCCCGTGATATTGTGAAAAAACAACTGTACCCAAAAATCTTCATAGGCAACACTTTTAACCCTCCTCTTGTGTTAGGGTCAGAACCGACCCGTTTTCAGGTTTTGAATGTCTATAAGTATCACATAAATTTGTTTATTGCATCAAGATTTTTTTACTTTGTCAGGAACCTCTATTTAAACAATGTAATAGAAAAAGAATCCTTTTCACTAAATAATAAAATACTGTGGTGAAAATTAAGACGTTTATGGTGTTAGGGTCAATTCTGACCCAGTTATAATATAGGATTATAGGACACTTATAAGTGCCAAAACTGAAATCATAAACACACTCTCAGCTTAGTAACACTGACAGCCAATCACCTCTCAACCCTGTGAGCTGTAGTTAGGGAGGGGCCTATCTCTTTACCTGCTTGTCTGCTTCTCTAAATAAAGTAAAGAAACAGGACCAATACATTTCAGAGTTGCTGACTTTATTTTACCATTTTTTAAATTTGAAAATGACAGGTATGCTATCAAAAGAAAGGTCTAAGGGGTCACACCAAAAATATTAAAACCAATCTTTTCTGATTGGTTTTACAGGAGTAGGACACTAGGCAGAAAAAAAGTTCTGGCTACACCTATGGGCAGTCCCAGGGGGGTATACCCTCTCTCTCCCTGCTATAGGATGTCAGTTATGTAACAAAGCAGTGTCAGAGAAATCAAACCAACCCAACTCAAAATAGAGGGGCGGGTCCTGCGTCTGTCAATGAGCTTAAGAGAAAAGGATTTTACGGTAAGTCAAAAATCCAGTTTTCTCTGTCGCTCATTGACAGACGCAGATTCCATCTCTTAATATCCTTAGGGACGTCCCAAAGCAGTGCCATAAATGAGGGGTGGGATAACAGAAAAAATCCAATCCAGAAGGCCAAAACGGAGCCAACTAGAAGAACAGAGGACTCATCGAAACAAGAAGATGAGACCCACCTGAAAAAAACAGAACCCCCCGAGGTAGACCAAAGGTCCCCTCAAACAGCAGCCAGCAAAACCTTGCGGCCAAAAGAGGCATCCGCCGATGCCAGCACATCAACCTTATAAAATTTAGTAAAGGAGATGGAATCTGCGTCTGTCAATGAGCTTAAGAGAAAAGGATTTTACGGTAACTCAAAAATCCAGTTTTTCAAGGATAAAGAAGCCTAACAAGGTAACCAAGAGGTAAGAAACAAATTGGATGATAAAGAATTGTTCAGAGGGTATTTTATGGCTGATATAAGACACGGGTCAAAACCGACCCGTTAATATCATGGATAGTAACGGAAAGCCAACATAAGAGGAGGGTTAAAACCTTTACAACTCATCAGTTTAGATATAACTTGGAGCTCTGAAGCTAGAATTAGGGGCCTTGCTCTGACATTTGCCGCAGTACCTCATGTGCTGCGATTGTGGTTGACACTTGTGTGCACATTGTAGAGGTAAGCAGGGCAATGGGCATTACGTTTATTTATTTTTTAAATAAATTTTATAATTTTCTTTTTTTTTTCTTTAACTTTGCTATCACAAGGTGTTAATAAACCCCCATGTGATAGCATTGGGCAGGTGACAGATACTCTCTATGGAGACATTGGAATTTTAAAAGATACCCATATCTCCTCTGTCCTCCAAACATCTAACCAAGCAGAGATCTGCTCGGTTTCATGCTTCCCTGGCTGATGAGTGACAAAATCATTGTCGCTTCTACTTTCATTCTGGACAGATATAGCAGCCAACAGCTTGTGGTTAACACTTCACTATTTGGATGTGCTGTCTATGCTGAACTAGTTAAAAATGTTCATTCAGTTTTCTAATCATTAATATGGTCAAATTGACATTCGCTTTCAACTGCAGTGATGAGAAAATTTTAAGAAGCAGGATTTCATTTTTTTTCAAACAAGCGAAACTCTAACAGTGTATGTGGTTTTCATTTGGTAAGGTCCATTCACTCCAAAATCGAATGTTAACCACTTACCGACTGCCGCACGACTATATACGGCGGCAGTCAGCCCCTCACAGGCAAAGTGACGTAGGGGTACGTCACTAGCCTGTGAGGCTCTAGGGAGCGAGCGTGCGCCGCCAGAGGCGCGCTCCTGCTCGCTCGCGGACCCCCCGCGCGTGTGAGCAGCGGACCCAATGTCCGCCGCTCACTCGCGATCGTCGTTTACAGAGGGAGAAAGGCAGGCGGCTAATGTAAACAAAGCCGCCTGTCATTCTCCCTTATGTAACAGCAGAGATCATACGGTCCTGCTATGTAGGATCGTATATATCTGCTGTTACATGAAAAGCCACATCCCACAACAGTAAGAAGCACGCCCCTAGGGACACACACAGCCACTGCATCTCTAATAAAGTTAACACCTTCCCTGCCAGTGTCATTTTTACAGTAACAGTGCATATGTATAGCACTGATTACTGTAGTAATGTCACTGGTATCCCCAAAAGTGTCAAAAATGTCAGTCAAGGGTCGGATCTGTCTGTCGCAGTCCCGCAAAAAAAATCGCATATCGCCGCCATTACTCAAAAAAAAAAAATGACAAAAATCTTTCCCTTAGTAAACGCAATAACTTTTGCGCAAACCAATCAAAATACGCTTATTGCGATTTTTTTTTTTTTTTTACCAAACATATGTAGCACAAAACAAATTGGCCTAAAATGTTAAATTTTGATTTTTACATTTTTTTGGGGGGGAATTTCATATAAAAAATGTGAAAAATATTATTTTTGCAAAATTGGCGCTCTTTTTTTGTTTATAGCGCATGATCAAAAAATCGCACAGGTGATCAAATACCACCAAAAGAAAGCTCTGTTTGTGGGAAAAAAAGGACGTCAATTTCATTTGGGTACAGCGTCGCATGACCGCGCAATTGTCCGTTAAATTCACGCAGTGCCAAATCGCAAAATAGGCCCTGGTCAGGAAGGGGGTAAAATCTTCCGGGGCTTAAGTGGTTAAAAGCAAACTACATTTTGATCTACTTTTTGATCCAATTTTCATATGAACGTTCACTTGAAAAATCTACTAGTGTTTTACCCAGCTTCTGAAGAAATAGCTATTTGTTTGGTTATGTCAGTGTGCAAAGTGAATCTGAATAGGAGTGACTTTTTCATTATTAATCAGCTGGTGCCCTTGCAGTCTTCTAATAAGGAAAAATGAAGTACCTGCACCCCTTAAGAAGCAATTAACCCTTTGGGAGGATCTCACCGAAAATTGAATTTATATTGCAGAGGTTGCCTAAAATTTGACTTGTACCTTATTGCAGATTTCTGGAAAAATTAGTAACCCAATCATACAAGCAGTTAAATAAGTGTAACACAATCAGCGCAACCTCTACTAGAATTACAAATCAATATGTGACTCCAGCTATACAAAATATCAATGAAAATAAAATATAGCGCCTAATCACTAAGGAAACCAAATTGCTGCTCACATTCTCTTCAGTGTTTCCACTGCTTACACCCCAATTTTTAGAAATGATGTACATGATAGTGCAGCGCAATTCATTCATATAATGTAATACATCCTTTTCAATGCATCGAGCGAAAAATAACATTCAACAAATGAATTTATAAATGTCTCTTATGCTGACCATACACATATAGATTTTCGTTCGGGAATTATAGTTTTAAGAAAATTAGTTTGATTTTCTAATTTTCAGTGGGGTTAAATCGATGTCCATTTTCGACTGCAGTGATTGGAAAATTTGATGGGACAGGAAGGAAAACGTTTCTTGATCGATGAATTTTCGGGCAGTGTATGTGGTTATCGCTCAGAAATTACATTCAAGAATTTTCGTACAAATGTTCGTACAAACATTCTCATCCAAAAATCTTTACGTGTATGGCCAGCATTAGTCTCTACTATATGCGCATAAAAGTGTCCTGTTTTACACCACTGTCAAAAAACTTGTGACGGACAATGAAATCTTCACAGCTGTGTTCAGTGAACCACCACCTCTATACTTACTATGTGCCCGCTCACCTCCTGAGTCAGACCCCATTACAGAGTCCAATATGCCCTATACACTCCTCCTCTGGATGACTCTGTATCTCTCTTCTTTTGTCTGGATTCAATTTGAGTGGTCAAAGTGTACTTTTACTCATCATTTTTAAAACATGCCATGGAACAAAAAGGGGAGAGAACCATAGTGCTCTCTATAACCTTTTTTTCACTAAAACAAGGGATAAACTAAAAACAAGCTTTTTAAATCCTCAACTCACCGCTGATACCTAAATATTGTTAGTGTGACGTCACAGGCTCGGTGTAAAGGTGGGAGAAGCCGAGCCTCTGACGTCACACTAACCATATTCACCATCAGTACTAAAGGTGACTATCAAAATATGGCAGCATTAATAGATGAATAGGTGCACCTTATCCTGCATATACAGCAGTCGTGGTGTGCTCCATGCAGTTGCCAAAATCAGTCACCTCTTAACATGTTGTCTTGCCTGGATATTAATATCAGTTGAATGATGGTGAATTTTTACATTGTGTATTTTCTAGCTTTACCTTCCTCTTATTCTTCTTCTGAGGCTCTCTGTCATAAGATAGAGGAGTTGGAGAAGATTCTTAAAAAAGAAAGAGAAGTGGATGAGGACGTGGACATTATAAGCATGGAGGAAAAGGAGAAGCCTTGCATTAAGAAGGATAATGAAAATGGAGATGATGATAAATTTTACTTAACACCAACTTTATCCTGCGAGTTCATTAGAGACACAGCACAGGAGGTAGTCTTGTTGAACCTTTCAATGCTTAGTGATAAAGTTATACTATGTCTGTTATTGGTGCTGTGGTATGTCTTTATGTTGTCTGTAGGTGAGTATAAAAGGTTAGTATTATATCTATAAAAAAATAATATATTACAATTTAGTGTAAAATACATTTAAAATATCACACATTTCAGAATTATTTTGAGTTTATTTGTGAATTTAAACAGAAACCATGGACTACAATTATGATTACTATGCCAGAAAGCATTTTAAATGTGCCAATGTCAAGCTTCCACAATGTACCTTAAAACAGAATTTCAGTACTTACCTAGGTAGATGTCCCCTGCCATCCAAACCAAGCGATCAAACTCCACTGATCACTCGGTTCTCAGAGCTCTCTGTGAGCGGAGAGCTGGTGACTGTCAGTTTGGGCTGTTTGGAAGCTTTGGCTGTATTTCTCCTTTAATCATTTCTGGACTGCCTACTGTGTATTTAGGTCGCTATTTTTATGTTAAATGACGTAGTTATGGCAGCAGATAGCTGCCATAACCCTGGTATTTTCCTCCCCTGCCGGCAGTCCTCTTTCACATAAATGTGGTCAGAGCGGCAGATTTACAGAGGGATCACTTTTATGGGCGGCAGAAGAGATGCCCACCCCCCTCCTGCAACTTCCCGGTCTTTTTCCCTGCTTTCCAGAGCCCTCGGTAGCGGGAAAAACTATCCACTCCTCAGTGGTGCTTGGCAAAAAGTCTATGCCCTTGGAGTACTGCAGCTATGTCGGACATTGCTTCCGCCCAACGACCCTAAAGGGCCAATTTTTTTTTTTTTATTACAAAAAAAATAGATTTTTTTAATACAGACTTACCTGTAAAATCCATTTCTTGAAATATATCATGGGACACAGAGCCATAAATCATAACATATGGGGTTATATAGCCACCTTTAGGTGAAGGACAATTTTAACCAATCAGAAAGGATGCCCCCCTATATAACCCCTCCCACACAGGAAGTACCTCAGTTTTGTAGCAAGCAGTAAAGACCCCATAGAAGAGGGGAGGGACCTCTGTGTCCCGTGGTGTACTACAGGAAATAGATTTTACAGGTAAGTCTGTTTAAAAAAATCAATTTTTCTTTTTGTACATCACAGGACACAGAGCCTTAAATCATAACATATGGGATGTCCCAAAGCAATGCATCTAAGGGGAGGGGGACACCAAAAAATACCGCCATCTGACCACAAAAAGGATTAAACCACTGCCTGCAGAACACTGAGGCCAAATGCAGATTCCTCCTGGGTCTCAAGATCCACCCGATAGAAATGAGTGAACGTATGCACCGACGACCAGGTCAGGGCCTTAAAAATCTGAGCCATAGAGGCACCTGCGCCTCTGGTAGAATATGCCTTTACAGGAAAAGGTGGAACCTTCCCTACTATACCATACGCCTGGATAATAACCTGGCGAATCCAAAAAGAAATCGTAGTCTTCGATGCTGCCAACCCCTTCGTGGGCCCTTCTGGCAGTACAAACAAGTTCTCGGTCTTGCAAATCCGAGCTGATTTCTCTAAGTAAAACTTAAGTGCACGTATTACATCAAGAGAATGCAATAACTTTTTTCCTCCTCTGAGTGAGGATCTGGAAAAAAGGAAGGTAGTATAATGTCCTGATTCAAATGAAAGGTGGACACCACCTTGGGCAAAAAACCTGGGTGTGGATATAGAATCGCCCTATCTTGAGGAAAAATCAAGAATAACTCTTTACAAGAAAGAGCTGCTAGTTCCAATACCCTTCTAGCCAAAGTTATTGCAATCAAAAAGACCAGTTTTCTGGTCAAAAGAACCAATGGGGAACCTGCCCCAGAGCCTCAAAAGGCTGTTTTTGTAAAACTGCCAACACCTCATTTAAGTCCTAATTCCCCAATGGTGGCTTCGTTGCAGAAGCAAACGTAACATTACCCGAACAAAGGTCTGAACCAACGAATGGGAAGCGATCGGTTCCTGGAAGAAAACCGATAAGTGTAGTATTTATTTAAAATAAATTAATACACAAAAAATGTAATAAAACACTGAATCTCTCTGCAAGCTAAGTGGTCAGATAAAAACATGTGCAAAATATTGCTACAAATCCATATGAAAGGTCTATAAAGTGTAATGTAGTTATGGCAAATGTAAGTAATGCACTTACTATGTAAGCCGCCAAACTAGCAGTAGAATGGCGGCTAGGACCTCAGACATGTATCCCTTATCGACTGCCATTTCGCGTCACACGCTTCCTCAGGAGAAATTGCAGGCTGCGATTCGTCTCCTGCTGTCCAGCAGATGGTCATCCCTCAGGACTTGCATGCGGGTGCTGGGCCTGATGGTGTCTACCTTTTGAGGCGGTTCCATACAAGTTCCCTACAAGGGGGGGATTCTGACCAAATGGGACAGGACTCTGCAGTCTCTGGACAATCGGATTTGGCTGAGTCGGGTAACGAAGAAGTCCCCGATATTGTGGCTTCGTTCTCTGGTGCTTCGGCTGGGCAAATCCTTCCTCCCCTTGTGGTTATCACGAATGCCAGCCTGTCCAGCTGGGGAGGTGTCCTCGACAAACCTTCTGCTCAGGGGATCTGGACGCTGGAAGAGTCCAGACTACTGATCAATCTCTTGGAACCCTGAGCGATCAGACTGTGCCTGAACTATTGGACGGATCGTTTTCAGGGATTTCAATCGGACAGTGCCACAGCCGTGGCTTATGTCACTCACCAAGGGGTCACAAAAAGTGTCCTTGCAGCTCTGGAGGTAGCCGGCATTCTAAGGTGGGCATAACGGTTCGTTCCAGCCCTCACCGCTGTACACATTCCCAGGGTGGAAAACTGGCAGGTGTTGGACCAAGCGAAAATGGTCTCTTCACCTGGAGGTGTTTTATCAGTTGTGTCTCTGGTGGGGCATCCCCGAGGTGGAATTGTTGGCATCTCGGCTCAACAGAAAGGTGCAGAGGCTTGTGGCTCGGTCACGGGATCCTCTGGCGAACGCCAGAGACGCTCTGATAGCCCCGTGGGTCAGTATCATCTGATTTACACCTTCTTTCCTCTCAAGCTTCTGCCAAGACTTCTATGCAGGATCGAGGCAGAATGGATTCCGGTCATCTTAGTAGCTCCGGACTGGCCTCATCTGGCTTGGTACGCCAATCTTGTACGGCTGGTCGTCAGCGTTCCTCGGAAGCTTCCTTTCAAGAAAGATCTGCTGTCCCAAGGCCTGATCTTCCATCCTGATTTACAGTCGCTGGCTTTGATGGCTTGGCTGTTGAATGCCAGGCGCTGAAGGATAGAGGTTTATCGGAGTTGGTGATTCCTACACTGTTAAAAGTTAGGAACTCTACTTCTAGAACGATATACCATCGTATGTGGAAGACGTACATTGCATGGTGTGAATCTCTTTGGGTTCATCCTCGCTCCTTCTCGGTGGCTCGAATCTTGACCTTCCTTTAATGGGGGTGGAACAGAAATTGGCCTTGAGTACCATCACTGGCCAGGTGTCGGCTTTGGCGGTCTTCTTCCAATGACCTTTGGCCACACACTCCCTGGTGCGCACCTTTCTTCAGGGTGTCTGACATTTGGTTCCTCTGGTGTGGTCTCCGTTACTGCCTTGGGACCTCAATTTAGTGCTTTCAGTCCTCCACAAGCCTCCCTTTGAGAATCTTTGGGAGATTCCCCTGCTTACGCAGTCCTAGAAGGTGGCTTTTTTGGTGGCTCTCACCTGTGCGTGCAGGTTGTCAGAACTGACGGCGTTATCCTGTAGTTCACCTTACCTGGTGATCCACAGAGAAGGTGGTTCTTCGCCCCTGTCCGTCTTCCCTTCCAAAGGTTGTCTCTTATTTTTATTTGAATATTGTTGCCTTCCCTGTGTTCCAGGCATGAACATCCGAAGGAAATTGCCTTGCATGTCTTGGTTGTGGTCCAGGCAATTAGGGTGTACCTGGCAGCTAAGGAATCTTTCAGGAAGTCAAACTCCCTCTTTGTGCTCACTGATGGGCCTCAGAAAGGGTTGTTCGCTTCCTCTGCAACCATTTCTGGATTGATCAGACAGACGGTTATTCAGACCTATTCCATCAGGGGTCAGGTTCCTCCTTTTCCTGTCAAGGTGCACTCTACTTGGACACTTGGTGCCTCCTGTGCCTTCCATCATCAGGCATTAGTGACGCAGGTTTGCGAGGTGGCTACATGGTCGTCGGTGCACACTTTCATTAACTTCTATAAAGTGGATGTGTTGGCATCTGCCCACATATGTAAACGCTGTTTAAACCACACGTGAGGTATCGCTGCGATTGTTAGAGCAATCATTCTAGCACTAGACCTCCTCCTGTAACTCTGTAGAAATGTCGCCTTTGGAGATTAAGTACCAAAGTTTGTCGCCATTCCATGAGTGTGTGCAATTTTTAAGCATGACATATTAGTTATCAATTTACTTGGCGTAACATTATCTTTCACATTATAAAAAAAAATTGTGCTAACTTTTTTTTTTTTTAATTATTTTTTCATTCAAAAAAGTGTATTTTTTCATAAAATATTGAATTTTTAAGACCGCTGTGCAAATACGGTGTGACAAAGTATTGCAACAATCTCCATTTTATTTGTCTAGGGTCTCTGCTAAAAAAATATATTATTCTGTTTGGGGGTTCTAAGTAATTTTCTAGAAAACATGCTTATTTTTACTTGTAAACAACAAGTGTCATAAATAGGACTTGCCCTTAAGGGGTTAAAGCTGAAGTATAGCCAAAAGTAATTTTTGTACATTTGCGCAGTAAAAATGTTCCCTCTAACAGCTCTCTGGCTGCTGCAGTGTTTTTGTTTCAAGGCCCTAGAGCACCAATACAATGGAAAAGTCCACAAAATGACCCCATTTTGGAAAGCAAACACTCCAACGTATATTCTATGAGGCATTATGGGTCCTTTGAACATGTCATTTTTTTCCATAGGTTTTTGGAAAATGTGGGAAAAAAATGAAAACTTTTTTTTTTTACACAAAGTTGTCAATTTATAGGATATTCCTAACACATAGCATGTACACAGCAAAAATGACACCCCAAAATTCATTCTGCCACTCCTCCTGAGTATGGCAATACCACATGTGTGAGACTTTTTCACAGCCTAGCCATATAGAGGGGCCTAACATCCAAGGAGCATCATCATGCATCCTAGCCACTTGCTTAGGCCTATTTTTGACATTTGGCGTTTACAAGCTAAAATCAGTTGTTTTGCTAGAAAACTGCTTAGAACCCCCAAACATTATATATTTTTTTTTAGCAGAGACCCTAGAGATTAAAATGGAGATTATTGCAATATTTTTTATCACACCGTATTTGCGCAGCGGTCTTCCAAACGCAATTTTTTTTGGAAAAAAATCACTTTTTTTAATTAAAAAATAAGAAACCAGTAAAGTTAGCCCAATTTTTTTCCATAATGTGAAAGATAATGTTACGCCGAGTAAATAGATACCCAACATGTCATGTTTCAAAATTGCGCACGCTCACGGAATGGCGACAAACTTTGGTACTTAAAAATCCCCATAGGCGACAATTTAAAAATTTCTACAGGTTGCCATCTTTGAGTTACAGAGGAGGTCTAGGGCTCAAATTATTCCCCTTGCTCTAACGATCGCGGCGATACCTCACATGTGTGGTTTGAACACCGTTTACATATGTGGGCGGGGTTTCCGTATGCGTCGCTTCTGCGCGCGAGCTAACGGGGACAGGGTGCTTTAATTTTTTTTTTTACTATTTATTTTATTTATTATTTTTTATATTTACACCGTTTAACAAAAAAAAAAAAAAAAAGGATCATTTTTATTTCTATTACAAGAAATGTAAACATTACTTGTAATAGAAAAAGGCACGACAGGACCTCTTTTTTGTGAGATCTGGGGTCAAAAAGTCCTCAGATCTCACAAGTACACTAAAAGATAGAAAAAAAAAAAAAAAAAAAATTATTATATAAAATGAAAAAAAAAAAAAAAAAAAGGACCTTTTAAACCGGTTGCTAGGCAACAACATTTTCCGTAGCTCCGGTCCTCCAAGACCATAGAGTCAAGTGAGGGCAAGCTTGCCCTCACTCGACATCCTGTCTGTGAGGATCCGGGACCGGATAGTTTTCCCCGCTGTCGGCGGGTCCGGTAAGCGGGGAAAAGGACCGGACGCGGCGGGAGGGGGGGGGGCACCTCTTCCGCCATCCCAGAAGGGTGATCCCACGGCGAATCCGCCGCTGGGACCACCCTTATCGGAAAGCCAACCGTCCACCGTTTAAAAAAATACCAGGGTTATGGCAGCTATCTGCTGCCATAACACCGGTATTTAGGTTTAAACGGAGGACGTATATAAACCTTTTTGGACTTAGACATGGTGGCTGTATGAAGGGCGACAGGTACTCGGGTACTTTGTTGGGCAGGTGACAGGTACTCTGGTACTGATGAGCAGGTGGCAAGTACTCGGGTACTTCAGGCGTCAGGTACTCTGATGAGCAGGTGGAAGGTACTCGGGTACTCTGATGGGTAGGTGACAGGTACTCAGGTACTCTGATGACGGGTACTCCGTTGACAGGTACTCAAAGTACCCGAGTATCCGTAATCAGAGTACCCGAGTACCGTCATCAGAGTACCCGAGTACCTGTCATCAGAGTACCCGAGTACCTGTCATCAGAGTACCCGAGTACCTGTCATCAGAGTACCCGAGTACCTGTCATCAGAGTACCCGAGTACCTGTCATCAGAGTACCCGAGTACCTGTCATCAGAGTACCCGAGTACCTGTCATCAGAGTACCCGAGTACCTGTCATCAGAGTACCCGAGTACCTGTCATCAGAGTACCCGAGTACCCGTCATCAGAGTACCCGAGTACCTGTCATCAGAGTACCCGAGTACCTGTCAGAGTACCCGAGTACCCGTCATCAGAGTACCTGTCATCAGAGTACCCGAGTACCTGTCATCAGAGTACCCGAGTACCTGTCATCAGAGTACCCGAGTACCTGTCATCAGAGTACCCGAGTACCTGTCATCAGAGTACCCGAGTACCTGTCAGAGTACCCGTCATCAGAGTACCCGAGTACCTGTCATCAGAGTACCCGAGTACCTGTCATCAGAGTACCCGAGTACCTGTCATCAGAGTACCCGAGTACCTGTCACCAGCCCATCAGAGTACCCAAGTACCTGTCATCTGAGTACCTGATGGGCTGGTGACAGGTACTCGGGTACTTTGATGGGCTAGTGACAGGTGCTCTTTATTGGGGGGGGGGGGCAATCAGTGTGTTTGGGGTGCACTATGATTGGTAACTAGCTGTTACCACAATCTCCTTCTCACACAGGATCAGTGTGTGAGGAGGAGAACACGGTGACAGCTAGTTACCGTGTTCTCTGTTGACATTTGTGACCGGCTGTGATTGGACACAGCCGGTCACATGGTAAAGAGCCAATTTCATGGCATGGGCGTTCATTGGCTCTTTACCTAGATCGGGAATCGACTCTGTCCGAGGGACGAGCATCGTCCCCGATCGCTGCTCTGCGCGCCCCCGGGGGCGCGCATTGCAGAGAGAACGAGCGGCTCGTGCTGGAGCCGCTCATGTGATCGGCTGTGATTGACACAGCCGATCACGTGGTAAACAGCCAATTTCTATTGGCTGTTTACCTTGATCAGGGATGGGCTATGTCCGAGGGACGAGCGTCACCCCCGATCGCCGCGCTGCACGCCCCCCGGGGGCGCGCAGTAGCAGCTAGAGCGGGCGGACGTCATATGACGCCCGCCCGATCCGTACAACCACCATGCCGACGTCATATTACTATGACTCGGTATGGAAGTGGTTAAATCTCTTATTTTTATTGAATCCGAGGTTTTCAGTCTTTGTAGTCCCGGCTGAAGCACACTGATCACTGTGGGTGGGTCACTTGCTAGGAAAGATCATGACATTCTTCCACTCCTCCCACATTCACAGAATGCTTTTCATTCTGTAAAAAAAATGTAAGGTGTTTTCTGAATTCTGGAAGACTGGAGATTGTGGGCTTGATAAAACTAAATAAAAGAGATTCATCAAAGACCGCGGCAGCTGAAGATGGGGCACTCTTAATTAAAGGGAACCTATTTTTACTGTGCAAATGTACAAAAATAGTTGTTGACCTTACTTCAGCTTTAAAGCATACTGTATAAAAACCCGAAACAAAGCTGTAGTAAATTGCAGCTTACCAGTCCAGATGTGGGAGTGAGTGGGATTCCTTTATTACGGCTTTCACAGGTGTGCAGACCCAGGAAATACAGCACATGTATTTTACCATTAGAGTGTCAAGAGTGGTTTTACACTTCAGCAATTAACACGCATTAAAATATCAATTTGGGATTGTCTGACCCTTTTAGCCTCATTTCTATACAATCTATTACTGGCCCTGGGACCTTTTGTCACATGACTTTGTGCCATGTAAAATAGTATTTTTGCTGTGCTGTGCAAAATAGACAATTTATAGAGCATATGGCAGTGTTCCCTTTCTAATGGGAGTGACATATGGCAGTGACAAAGCTGAAAATGGATGGTCTGGTGTGGCGCATGTGTGCAATAAAGTTATTGCTCATGCCATTTTACTGGTTCCTGAGCACGGTACATTGTTCCTGAGCTCCTGGTCCTGCACTGTCACTCTGCACTGGAACCAAGCATTCTGCCTTCAGTCCACCTTGGTAGGCTTCCTGGCGAACTAATAAAAGAGGCACCCCAATAAGAGACAGAAATGCCCTATATATACTGGACACTAAACCGTCAAGAGACCAATCGGAAATCCAAATGGTCTCCAATTATAAGTAGGGAGCCACCGCAGCCAACATGTTACTGTAAAAGAAAAATATGAGGGGCCATAGTGTACCCCTGGAAACGGCTGCATAAAGGGATGCTCAGACCAACTAGGTAGAATTTATCAAAAAACTTTATTGATCAAAAAGACACACTGGCTAAAAACACCCCAACGTAGGGGAACAATGCAAGAATATGAATGGTGCAAAATGTTAACAACCATCAACACACAAGACACATAAAAACAATGACTCACACTCACAAGGCCGGCCTCACGTTCACACCAGAAGTTCTGACCGGCAGGCGCATGGGCGTACAGCATATACTCCTATTCCGGAATATGTGAATGCTGCTGACCCATGGGACTGCTGGTCGGCATGCCAGTCTAATGATACAGCTTGATTGATTAACGACTGATATAGCTTCACCAAAATGCACAAAAGTCATGGACAACATACAGTATGGTCCTGAGTGATCAATTTAGTACTTTTTTGCCAGCATGACAGTAATTCTAGAGTCCGGATGACAGACAGTCATGAATATGGAAAGTACTGGTAGACCATTCAGACAGGCTAAACCTTAGCACTTCTACTCAATAATTCAATTGTTAGGAAATCTTGGTTTCCAGGGGCGCTTCACAGTAGTAAGAGAAAGTGTCCGAAGGAATGTCTGCATACCAAATGGAATATTCTATGTTTAAAGCTGGC